>NW_027488367.1:1525000-1640000 GCF_051014445.1 Colletes latitarsis
GAACAAACTTGTTAGTTGAAAAAAAAAAAAGAAAAACAAATCGTACACCGTAACGAATCGGAGCAACAAGAACCTGGTGTATATATGGAATCGACCACCACCTCCTACTTCTCCGCGTCCTCCGATAGCATATAATAGCATTTTGCTTTCTCGGAGAAAAGGATATCAATGATGGGTTTTTAGCGCCTCGCCAAAGTGTCTCCCTTCTGTCTTAGTTTTTCATTCGTTCGATGCGAAATGCTCGCTAGGCGTAACCGGCTGATTACTTTTAACGTCCTTCCGTCGCTTTTCAAATTAAAGAAGAACCACGGTGTGTGTCTATGATAGAACTACCCGATCCGATTTTCGTTGATTCTTTGATAGTCTACCAAAGTCCACCGTAAGTTCGTTCTCTAAAAAAAATAAATAACAAATTCGAAAGAAAAGCATTCGTGGACTGGACGACCGGCTAAACGCGCGGTCTCGCAATCGATATACATATTCGTAACAAAGAGAGACATGGGGCGACCAACTTCGCAGAGTATATCCCTTCTTTTGGGTTCCGTTCGTATCGCGCTTCTCGTCGTGTTCGTTCGAGCCTCTCCATAGAGGATGATCGTCCGATTCGTTTGATAAATTATCATTTTTCCCTGGGGCTGTACGAACGAACAGAGAGGAAGACGACGACCGACGGATACCACAAATTTCACGTGGTAGGGCATATATTACATATCATAATTATCAGTGTTTGGTCAAATTTCTTTCCAGTGTCCTTTTTGTTATGCTCCAAAACTAGTATACGCTTTATTTTCTCTTTCCTTTGCATAAATTATTAACTTCGGGCAACGTCGGGAGCGCCGGTAATCATTAGATTTGTACGAAACGCGATTTGCGCCCCACGGTGGTTTTTAGTGCCGTCAAAGTCAGAAATCGTGGGAGCGGTGCTTTAACGGGCGGTCGTGATGATACTCCAGACAACACGACGCACGACGCCGTAAAACACTCGCGCGAGTCCAGACTGATCTCTGCCTCACCACGCAAGGGGTGCGCAAACTTGCCAATAATATATAATATTTATTCTTTTTCGTACGTCCAGCGACAAACGCCAACGAAATACCCAAATTCTCGCTCGTACGTTGATACCTTTCTCTTCATCGACCCGGCTCCGAAACGTTCTTCGCCATCTCCCCGAAAGGAGAGGTAAACGACGGCGGGGTTAGGGAATCTGAGAACAACGCAAGCAGTTTTAGGACAAGTGAACGACCCTCAGCCAGGCGTGGTCCAGGAATTTTATCCGTGGACCGCAATGTGCGTTCGAAATGTCGATGTTCATGTGTCCTGCAGTTCACACGTTGACGCGCAATTAGCTGCGTTCTTCATCGACCCACGAGCCAAGTGATCCACCGTTCAGGGTAATCATATACAATTTACAATTTTTCTCTTTGTATTTAAAAATGCTCCTTGTTCTTTGCTTTAAAAATATTCGATGTTCGCACCTCCGACCAGCGTATCGACGGAGGATTGAACGCGCCATATCGACGACAAAAGTTTCTTTTTGTTTCCTGAATGACGGAAAACCATCGTTCGACGGCCGGGCGTACAGTACATTCAAAAGCCTTTGCGCGTGGCTGCGACCAACGGGTATAATACACCCGTATATTCTTGGTTCCGAACAGTAACTTCACGCGCAATCGGGCGAACGCACGCGGCAGCGCCCATCGGTTGCTCGATGAAATCGATGCGATAAACTACAGCCGTTTCGGCTGATCGTCGTTAGTCGCGCGAGCAACGATGGCCGCACAATCGACGCGTCGTCGTTTGCGATTATTCGCCTCAGGCTATCCGTGAGTATGTATAACATTCATTTACGAACGAACGCGGCAGCGTCCATCGGTTGCTCGATGAAATCGATGCGATAAACTACAGCCTTCTCGGCTGGTCGTCGTTAGTCGCGCGAGCAACGATGGCCGCACAATCGACGCGTTGTCGTTCGTTTGCGATTCGCTTCAGGCTACCCGTAAGGATGTATATTATTTTATTACTTCCTCGCCGTCATCAGGACGTTTCGTTCGGAGCACGACGACGAGCACACACGCCACCGGGCAAAGCGGGATACGCAAGTTCAAACCGTAAAGGAACGTCGCGAAACGATGTTCGACGGCGTCTCGTTCCTCGGCTGTAGATCCTTGGGCGCTTTGTTTCGGCCCCTGCGCGTTGTGTGTGACAATCGGTCGTCGTCTCCTCTTCGAGCGAGCGCAACGTAAACAGCCAGCATCGTATCTCCGACAGAGACGCGTATATAATGGAAAAATTGACGGCGGGTGACATCCTCGATCGTCGCAACGATGGGTCTTATTTTCTCTTCTCCTCCTCTTTCTTTCGTTTCTTTCTTTCGTTAGTAATGGACGTTTTCTTGTTTTTGTTCGAGATCTTTGTTTAGTAATGGACGTTTTTGTGTTATGTTCTTTCGTTTCTTTGTTCGTTTCGACCCAATCGTGTAAACGACGACGCGCGTCACCTCACGCCAGCATCGATCTACCATTAATACGGCCATTCTCGTTCGTCGAGAGAACCTATGGTCTGCACGGGCTCTCCAACGCTTGTGCTTTTAGCTTTGCAATGGCGACGGACGGGAGAGACGCGAGCGGGAACAAACAACGTGTTGTTTGTTCTCTCGTACAGCGTCCTCCGCGCGTAAGCCGTCCCATTGATATGATCTTTCCCATTCATAGTTTTTGTTTGTTTGATCTTTCTTTCCAGTTTAATTGTGTTACGTTTCGTTAATGATTTTTTTTTTTTTTTTTTTTTTTTTTTTTTTTTGTCGTGGGGAAAATCTTCGAAAGACTCCCTCCCACCTCCTTGGGGAGAGGTGGGAGGGGTGTGTGGGATTCCCCGCGCCCGTACAACGACAGGCGCGGGACCTACCCACTAAAAACCCCACGGTGACCCTTCGGCACGCTTTGGGAGGATACCGGGAATCGCTCGAAGCATTCTTCCGGTATCCTCCCCGTGCCCGCGCTTTCGCGCCCATCCCCCGGGGGGACAATCGGTCCCCCCAGTAGACACACTGCCTCATAGCGGCGGGACGGGGCCACTCCATCCCGCCGCTATCCGTCCCGGGGCCGCGATTAGTGGCGGCTGCGAGCCCCAACTCGCAACCGCCCGCGACCCCGTTTCCACCCCTCAGCGGCCGGGCGTTCATGGCCGCACCAGACCGCCGAGGGTGCCTCCCCTTGCATCGGACCGGTAGGGGGAGGCACTCCTACCCCCAACCGGTCCGACCCGGCGCCGCCTGGCGGGAGGAAGGTCCCCTCAGGACCCCCCTCCCAGCCTAGGTCATCCGCCACGCCGAGGCGGCCGCCCGCGACGCCTCGCGACCGGGCGACGACCTCGGGCCACCGCACGAGCGCGAGCTTCAGCGCGCCGCTGAAGCTCGCGCTCCCTCCCCGCGGCCTCCTTCTGCAACATTACGTTCTCGCAGAAGGAGGCCACGGCCCTCCACTTCTCCTCGCTGCCGAGCATGGCGCGCACCACGCCCGGCAGCGAGACATCCCGCCCGACGACGCCGACCAGGACACGGCGCTCCCCCTCCCACGCGGGGCATACCTCCAGGGTATGATCCGCCGTGTCCTGCTCAGCGTCGCAGTGGCAGCAACGCGCCGTCGGCTCCTTCCCTATCCGGCACAGGTATCTTCCGAAGCTGCCATGCCCGGAAAATACCTGTGCCAGCCGGTAGGTGAGGCTGCCATGGCCTCTGTCCAGCCACTCCTTCAGGAGTGGCCGAACAGCCCCGACAGTCCGGTGCCCCGCGGTTGGCAGAGCCAGCCTCTCCTGCCACGCGAGCAACACGGACTGCCGGGCCTGGCGCTTCAAATCGCCCCAAGCAGGTTCCTGCCCGCCCGGGACCGCCCCCACCCCCGCGCGACGGTCGACGCGGTGCCGGTACATCACCGCGTGCGACCGCGCGAGCAGGTCCATGGGCGGCATCCCCGCTAGAACCGTCGCCGCCTCATGTGACATGGTCCGATACCCGCGGACGACCCTGAGCGCCATGCGCCTCTGCACCCGACGCAGCATAGTCATGCTGCGCCGGGAGGCAGCCAGGTCGTCCGCCCAGACGGGGGCCCCGTATAGGGCCACCGACTGGACCATTGCCACATAGAGGCGACGAACTCGGCCCGCCGGGCCCCCCAGGTTGGGCAGGATCCGGCCCAGAGCCGCAACTATCCTTTCCAACCGGGGGACCAGGCAGCGGAAATGCTGCTCGAAACGCCAGTGGCTATCGAGGATCAGCCCCAGATACCTGATCTGGGGCTTCACCTCGATGTCAGCCCTACCCACCCGGATCAGAGGGGGTGGCGGATCCTGCCGAGGTGAATGAAACGCAATCACCTCGGTCTTATGGACCGCCACCGTCATCCCCATCCCCCTGATCCGGTCGACGACGCGTTGCGACCCCTCCTCCGCGCGACGCATGGCCATCCCCCAGTGCGCCCCGACGGCCAGCACCAGTGTGTCATCCGCATAACACACCGTGCTGACGCCGTCGGGGAGGCCGGCCCGCAACACCGAGTCGTACGCGATGTTCCACAGGAGTGGCCCGAGGACCGACCCCTGCGGAACACCGCAGTACACCTCCCTCCGCATATCACCATCCCGGCCCGGATACTCGATCCACCTGCCGCGGAGATAATCCCCGACGACCGCCCTGAGACAAGGGGGGACTCGATGATATTCGAGTCCCCTCCTTATCTCTTCCCAGGGGAGGGTGTTAAAGGCATTGGCAATATCCAAGGATATTGCCAATGCCACCCCTCCCCGGGAGACGGCCGCCTCCGAGAGGGCCCTCACACGACCTATCGCGTCGATAGTCGATCGGCCCCCCCGGAAACCGAACTGGCAGTCGGCCAGACCGGGATCACCCCGCGACAGGTGCTCGACGAGGCGGGCAGCAATCACACGCTCGAAGAGCTTGCCCACCTCGTCGAGGAGACAAATGGGCCGGTATGCGGAGGGAGACTCCGCGGGCCGACCCTCCTTCCGGAGGAGGACCATCCTCGCCACCTTCCAACTGGGGGGGAATCGCCCGTCCCTCAGGCAGCGGTCGAACAACCGCCTGAGGTCGGCCCCAAGGACGCCCTGGGTCAAGACCCAAACCCGGCCGGGCACACCATCCGGACCCGGGGCCGTGTTACGAACCCCGAGCCGTCTGATGGCCGCTGCCAGCTCCTCCTGCGTGACCCCCAGCTCGGCCGTCCACTCCACTGGGACAGCCGCCGCCGCCGGAGGACGCGGTCCCCTCTCCCCAATTGGGAAGAGTGTATTGACCACGTCCTCCAGCAGCCGGGGGTCAAGACCCTCGGTGACGGGGGGCGCCCACGGGCGGAGCTTATTCAGCACCACCTTATATGGGCGCCCCCATGGATCGTCATCAAGGGTCTGGAGGAGCTCCTTCCATGCCTGGGTCTTGGCCCGTTTGATGGCGACCTGCAGAGCAACCCGCGCCACGCGGTATGCTCCATACAGGTCATCAGCTGCCCTCGCTCGCGCCACGCCGTCGCCTGTACGTTGACGACGGCGCGCGCGGGTGTACTGGCGTCTGGTGCGGACAGTCGCGACTCGCAACTCCGCGATCGCGTCCGACCACCAGTACACCGCCCGGCGAGGAGAAGCCCGCCCGACCCGAGGCATCGCCGCGTCGCAAATACCCGCGACCAATGCTCCGAGCCGGGCGACCTCCTCCTCTATGCTCGGCAACTCGGCCGCTCCCTGCGGCCAAGTTGCAGCGAGGGCAGCTGCCATCAGGGCGTCCTTGTCCAGGCGCCGAAGCGCCCAGCGGCGTGGTAGGGTGCCACGCAGGCGGCCGTGTCGGAATGCACTCGCGGCGGCAGAGACCTCCATCCGGATGTACCGGTGATCGGAGAGTGTCTCTGCCCCCGCGACCACGTGCCAACCCGACACCATGCGCACGGCGTTGGGGGTCGCGAATCCAACATCCACGATGGACCCCCCATATCGCCGCACGCATGTGTGCTCCGACCCCCGGTTTAATACCCGGAGGTCGAGCCCCGCCGCCCAATCGCCCAGGATCCCGCCGCGAACGGAGGCCCTGGGGGATCCCCAAGCCACCGACTTGGCATTAAAATCCCCCAGGACCAGCACCGGCCGGGCCGCGTAGCGCTGCACGCATGCCGCGACCTCGGCCAAGTACAGCTCGAACGCAGCGTGACCGCTACGGGGCGAAATGTAGCACCCCACCACAGCGACTCCCCCCCAGTCCACGGCGACGAATCCCCGACCGCGCTCCAACAAGGAGAACGGTGGGGACCCGTCGCCCCCTCCCCATACCGTCGCCACCAAGCCGTCCGCGTCGCCCACCCAATGAGGGTGATCAGGGACGCGGTACGGCTCGGCGGCGACCGCCAGGCCAACCCCCCACTCCGCGAGGACTTGGGACATCAAGTCCTGTGCCGCGCGGCAGTGGTTGAGGTTGGCCTGGAGGAGGAGGCGGGGCGGCATTAATTAATGGCTGCGCCAGCCTCCTCCCGGCCGTCCGTCCCCGTAGCACCGTCCACCTCCATGGAGGACGATGCCACCGCCCTCGGCACCGGAGCCGGTGCAGCCCGCCTCTTCCTCTCCTTCCGGGAGGGGGGGGGGAGCACTTCTTGCTCCCCACCCTGTGATCGGCTGGCCTCCCCATGTCCGCACACAGCGGGCAGTGGGGGGCCGCCGAGCACTGGCTCGCACGGTGCTCTTTGGCACCGCAGCGGTAACACTGACCGCTGCGGTCTACCGGCGAGGTGCACCACTGCCTCACGTGCCCCAATTCGAGGCAGCGGTGACACTGGAGCGGGCGCGGCGCGAGGATTTCCACTCGCGCCGAAACCCACCCCACCAACACCCTCCCGGATTCCGCCACCTTACGGGCGGCGGAGAGGGGGCACCGGGCCCACACCGACCCGAGGCCGGAGGGCGACCTGCGGATCTCTCCGATCCGCAGGTCCTCCACAGGACAGTCCCCCGCCCTCGCAAGGGCACGGGACACATCCTGTGCGCTGACCGAGTCGTCCAGCCCACAAACGCGCATCTCCGTGCGCTTCGTGGGCCGGGCGACCCGGACACCTCGCTCGCCCAGCTGCTCCCGGAGCCTCTGGGCGAGACGATCCGCCTTCGCGCCGCCTTCTGCACCGGGGATCTCCAGCAAGAGACCCCCGGTCACGGCCCTCTTCGCCCTCACGGAGGCGATGCCCAGCTCTTCCAGGGAGATATTCTCCCTGGCGAGCCGCATCGCCTCCGCGAGGGTCAGGTCGCCCCCCTGCGCAACAGTCAGCGTCACCGCTGCCGTTTTTGGGGGACGACCTGGTCGTGCCTTCCCGACCTTCGCGGCCTTTACCTTGGCCGCCGGCGGCGGAGGCGGAGGCCGCGGTTGCGAGGCCTTCCTCGCCGCCCGCTTCGCCTTCCGCCCCACCACCTCACTCCACGCCACCCCCCCTTGGGAGGGTGCTGTGGAGGACGCGACCACCGCGACCACGGGTACACCACCCCCCTTGGGGGTCGCGACCCGGGGCCCTGGTGCCGCAACGCTGGGCGGAGCCTTCACTCCGCCCTTCTTTGCCTTCCCCGACTGTACCGGAACAGGTCGGGGAGGCACCGCCTTCCTGCTGACCGCTCTTCCGGCGAGGAGCTCCTCCCGGAAGGCGGCCAGCTTGCCATCAATCATGTCCCCAATCCTCCTCAGAAGATCGTCTTCTGAGGAGGACGGGGACTTCTTCACGGGCGGAGTGCGGGTGGAGGGGCCCGCGGTGCCCCGCACCACTGCCGCCGCACTCCGCTTATTTACCTCCGCCGAGGGACGCGGCGGTGGAGGAGGAGGGAGGATGGGAGGGAGGGCCGCGCTGTTCCACAGCGCCTCTGCCCTCCTCCTCCCCTGTCGCTCCTCCTCGAACAGGAGCTGCAGACGGGCGTTCCGCCCTCTGAGCTCCCGCGCCGCCTCCCTCATTTCCTCCGCCGCGGCCTTCAGGGCCTCCGCGCCACCGCTTTTCTGCCCCTTAAAGGCGCAGGCAGCGGCGACTTTCTCCACCCGCCTCAGGGACGAGGAGATCCTCTCCGATATCTCCTCGGTCACCTCGTCCCTGAGGCAACTCAGCCTCACCGACGGGCTCATCGCCCCGCCCACCTCGACGACGGCCTGCCCCGTCCTCTTCCTCTTAGAGCCTATGTGGCTCGTGCTGGAGGAGAAGGACGAGACCGACGCCGTCTCGTCGTCCTCCTCCACCCTCCACGAAGCCGGACCCGGCGCTGAGTGGGGCGCGAGCGCCGCCACCCTAACCCCAACCCCGTCTCCGTCCTCCCCAACCGACAAAACCCGCCCCATCCCCATTTTATTTTCTGTGTCCATAAGAATCCCACGAGATGGTCGGAAATAAAGGTCCACCCGGGCAGAGCCGCCTTACCCGGGTAAGCCTAATACTCCGGGGGTTCGGCAGGTTCCCCGGAGGTGGTCGCTTGGGATTGGGCCTTCTCCCCCAACCATGCATCCCATCGCCGCGCACCATAGCTTAGGATTGGAGGGCGATATTTTAGAGTCGCCATACTCGTGGCCCAGGCGGTTAAGCCAAGACCCCCGTTCCTCCTGCCGTCACGTACCATTCACAAAACCAATAGGGAATTGTGAATGGGTCGTTGTGACGACCAACAGGAGGCTTACGGTGTGTGTATGACTCGGGTACCCCGGGTTCGTTAAGCCCGTACTGCAGCTGAAAGGCTGGCAGCCCCTGAGGGATTGCCTATTAGTCCTTGGCCAACAATACATAGATCTAGAGGCATCATGCCTGTTATCACCTCCAGTGCCACTGTTGCAGTTGTTCTGCATGCTTTTGCGTAAAGCAGAAGCAAGGCCCGCTGCATCGCAAGAATATGCCTTCCCACATGCGAGTGTGAAATTTTATCATACCAAGCAGCCGCACCAAACCTAATGATAGGAAGTGCAACCGCTCTGTACAAAATCTTCATGACGCGTGTTTTCAGCCCCCATTCTACTTTAGCTATCCTCCTTATTGAAGCAATAAAATTTATCACCTTATTCCTTAAGTATTTCGCGTGGCTCACAAAGTTTAGCTTTTCGTCAATTATAACTCCAAGGTATCTAACCTCTACCTCATATTTTATTTTTTGATCTTTTATCTTTAGATCCGGCATTCTGCCCCTACTCAGCTTTCCTTTTATTAACATAGCAACAGTCTTTTGTGATGATACTTTAAGCTTATGGAATTCACACCACTTTTCCAGTATTTGCAAAACTCGACATCCAATTTGTTCAATTTCTCTTCTTGCTCTGCCTTTTAGAACAAGGGCCAGATCATCCGCATAAGCAATGACCTCTGCCTCTTCCTCGCTTATTTCGTTTTGAATTTCAATCAACAACACATCCATGCACCACTTCCAAGCTGTGGGTCCAATTATAGAACCTTGTGGACACCCTTTTTGCATTTTTTGGGTTACTTTGCCACTCTTATTTATTACAGTCATTACTCTATTACTAAAATAATTGTTGATAACTTTCATCAAATCATTACTGCATCCTGCAATAACCAATCTCGCCTTAATTGCAGGCCACCACAGATTGTCAAATGCGCTTTCTATATCGACAAAAAGGACTACGCAAAATTTTCGATCTGTATAATGTATAGCTTTTCTCAATTTCAGCAGAGCATCTTCCGTTGAGAGGCCTTTTTTAAAACCAAACTGCCTAGAACTTTCTAAACCATTTTCTTTATATATAAACTGAATTCTATCCACAATGATTCTTTCATAAATTTTTCCCATTATTGGCAGCAATGCAATCGGTCGATATGAGCTTGGTTTGGTTTTATCTTTATCTTTATTCTTTAAAATTATTTTCAACATAGCTACTTTCCAACTCGCTGGGAATTTTCCGCTTCTGAAACAGTTGTTATAAACTGTCGTTAATATGTTGGGATTTACAGCCCAAAATTTTTTAATAATTTCAGCATTAAAATTGTCCATTCCGGGAGCCTTTTTGTTTTTTGCCTTTATAATTGCATTGTTTACTTCACTTATCGTAATTTCTCTTTCCAGGTTAAAACTTGCATACTGCGAATTTATTAATCTTGTTCTTAAATGTGTTTCAGTTTCCGAAGCGCGATCATCAAGTGGGACACACTTTCTGACCAACGCAAAGGTCGTTTCTTCCCAGCTCATGGTCACCCCCCCATTAGGAAGGACCAATGAACAGGTAACGTTGCCTCGTTTTATTTTATTAGCAACAATTTTGTAAGGAATACTCCAAGGGTCCTTATTTCCTTCTGTCTCTACAAAATTCCTCCATGTTTCTCTTTTCCGCTTCTTTATTTCCGAGACATATACATTTCTTTTTGTTCTATAAGACCTTTGGTACTCTTCGATTAAATCCGCAATTTGCAACCTCCTAGCACGCATTAATTGCTTTTTAGCTTCATTTGCAGCCCTCCTATACTCGGCCAACACTGGGCTCCACCACGGCACAGTTTTATTCCCAACTTTTCTCATCGGAATCGAGGATCTACATACTTTTGTAAGAACGTTATTCAAAATCCGAACAGTTTCGTCGGGCTGTTTTGTAGCAAGCTCCCTCATAACATTTTCGTTGAATTCATTATTCACCAATTCTTCAAACTTTTCCCAGTCCGCTTTCTTGACATTAAATTTTTCTTGTTTGATCCATCTTATTCGCTCCGAGTTTAGCTGCTTAACCTCAAACACTATCAAATTATGATCACTAGTCGTACAATCCGTTGTAACCTTCCAGCCTTCATAACTTGTCAATAAATTTTCGGTAACTATCGTGATATCAATGTTCGACTGGCCCCTAGCAGTAACAAAGGTAGAAGGGTTGTTAGCTTCATTTATTACGTGCAGGTTGTTTGCCATCAAAAACTCTTCGATAATTCTACCACGTTCATCCGTAGTGCCCGAAAACCATAATGTAGATTTAGCGTTTGCATCCATAGTTATAATAACTTTTCTTCCATTTAGTTTACTCAAGATCTCTTCGATTTTAATTAAAAACGGCTCAATTTGCAGTGACCACTGGCAATAAACATTTATAACATAAAAATTCATGCCCTTGGTTTGTACATGCAAGCACATGATATGCTCCGTTTCTTCAACCACACATTGAAAAATCTCAATATTATCACCTACGGCTACAGCTGCAACCCATGGACCCATTACGTTTGGTTGGATTACTTTCATACCAGGGGACGTGAATCCCCTAACCATTTCCTTGTACACATAAGGTTCTTGTATACATAGTAAGTCTATCTCTTTTTCCTTTATTAGTAACTCCAAAGCTGCAGCAGCAGCCGCCGATCTTCTTGCATTTATTTGCGCAACTTTTAGTCCCATTGGACTCTAGATTTGTAAATCTCAATCTGTCGTTTATATTCCGGACATTCCTTGTCTCTTACAGCATGCTTGCTATCTTTTCTTCTCATACGCAAACAATTTACACACTCTGGTTCACTTTTCTTTGGGCAATCCACTTTTAAATGATTCTTAGAACCGCAACATTCACATAACTGATCGGGCATGCTACATACCTTGGCTATGTGCCCATAGCCATGGCATTTGAAACACCTTGTAACATTTATAAACTCTCTAACTCTATACGTCCTCCAAGTCATAAAGATTCTACCTCTATTTAATAGGTCATCATAATGCTTTCCAGGTACTTGCACAACCCAGTTTACCCTATTTTCTTTTGCTTTAAAGCTATGCGTAAACATAACTTTGCTTTTTAGATCTTCAATCTCTTCTTCGTTAAGGTGTTCAAAATTCTTTTCTATCAAGTCTTCCTTCAATTCCTCTACTTTATAACAATTTTCTACATCGTATATTATCAATGATGGATTCATTTTTTTCGGCTTGTCCACTTTCAAACCCAACTTACCAATATCTGCTGTCATTATCAACTCAACATCCTTTTTATCGCTCACTTCTATAACTATGCCTTTTCTTCGCATCTGTCTTATATTTCTAACCTTTAATTTAGATCTTATATCCTTAAACTGCTTCAACACTTCTTCTTTTATTTCTAAGTTATTTCTCTTGTCTTCTTCTTTTTCTGGTTTTATCAACACAACTTCATATTTCTCTGTACTAATTAGATTCTTTTTACTTTCTTTTCTAGGTGCTGCTTCCTGCTGTGGACCAGGAGAACTCGCCATCTGTGCCATCTGCGCGTAGGTTGCCAGTCGCGTGGGTACGTATTTCTGAGCGATCTTTAATTTCTCGTTTTCTAAAATTTGCTCCTGTAACTTGCCTTCTAAATTGGCCCACTTTTCCAGAATAAACTTTAAGGCACATTTATTTATTTTATTCGCTTCGTTAAATAAATATGCTTCTAATTCAACTCTTTCTTTTCGCACATCTTCCAGTGTGCAACTTTCAGACCTTTCCGGACCCACCAGGTCCCTTTTAAAGCTTTTCGGGCCACTTGGACTTCGCTCGGGACTGCTATGAATAAGCTCATTTATTTTAGTCTGCTTCCTCTTCATAATGGGAGTCCTAGGGGAATAGGACCTCCCTTCCTCGGTCACGGATGAAATCGAACTCGTCCTACTGTGCCCACAACTGGAAGAGGGGGTCGCAGTAACATCCATCGCTTCAACTCCTCCTTTCTCTGCCTTTGCCATCTTCTTTGTTTGTTTTTTTTAGATAATCCATGATTGATCCCACGAGAAGGTCGGAAAAGATGTCACCCCAGGCAGAGCCGCCTTACCAGGGGAAGCCTAATACTCCGGGGTGCGGCAGGTGCCCCGGAGGTGGTCGCTCGGGATTGGGCTCTCTCCCCCAACCATACATCCCATCGCCGCGCACCATAGCTTAGGATTCGAGGGTAATTTATAGAGTTACCATCCTCGCGGCCCAGGCGGTTAAGCCAAGGCCCCCGGCCCGACCTGCCGTCGCGTACCATTCACAAAGCCAAAAAAGGAATTGTAAATGGGTCGTTGCGACGACCAACAGGGGGTTACGGTATGATTGCATCAGGCACCTCGGGTTCGCTACCCGTACTGTAGCCGAATGGCTACAGCTCCTGAGGTTGGCCACTTTCGTCTGTCCCTTCACCCTGAACCTTCCCGGCATGGTAGAACCTGCCAGGGGTCAAAGACCCCCGCCGGTATAGCTCCAGAGATCACAAGGGAGCTCAAGCTCCCCCACCACGACAAGGTAGCAGCCACGGGGGAGAAAAGATAGGGACATGTAGTGTGTAGCCGTTATTCTGTCCAAGCGCGTTGCCACTTGGGGACTTTGCTGTACCTCAGACCGAAGGTCTATACCAGCAACTACATTTTGCCTGATGTTCGGGCATCTACTTTTCACGCGTCGTTATGCGTTTGGAGGCTAACGACGTCGAAACCTGCTGCCACCTCGAGTCCAACCCAATCCAGGAACGCTTGCCGAAGCAAGCGGGGCTTGTATCCCGGCCCGAGGAGGTCATTGCCGAAGCACATGACCTAGCATCCGTTCGAGTTCATTTTCAAGCATGGTTATTGGAGAGAGTCCGCAGACTTCTCTCGTTCTGTTACGTAGCGTATTGCGTTCAATGGCGGTTTTGGTTTCGCCCTGCTTTCGTAAGTAGTACCGAGCGCGTATATGTCCGGAACTCCCTGTATAGGTCTTGTTTTACAAGATCGGCTTCGGTCACCGGCCACGGATGGCCAGCTTCTTCAGCCGCTTGTCTCAGGAGTTCTCGCGCGTCTCGGTACCTCCGGCACTCGAATAGGACGTGGTTTGGTGTTTCCACTTGGCCACAGTCGCAATTCTCGTGCGGTACTAAAGCAAATTCCTTGAGCTTGGCTCGGAAATCTCCGTGCCCGCTTAGGAATTGTACTACGTAGTGATCCAAGATCACCCAGCTTGCATTGAGACGGTCAGATACATCAGAGAAGTAGCGGTAGGTGACCCTACCTTTCTCCGATGACGACCATCTCGTTTGCCACATATTGAGAAGTTCCGCTCGCACCAAGGCTTTCGCCTGAGCAGCGGTTACTTCTCCAGCCGCCAAATCGGCTCGACTTATTCGACAATTTCCGACTTCGATATTGATTTGTCTTCTAATCTGGTATGCACACGCGCGCTCCACTAACACCAAGTCTATCGGCATCGTCCCGGCGATCACAGTGATCGCGTCGGTAGATACCGTACGATAGGCCTTGGTGACGGCGAGCAAAACATGTCTCTGCGCCCTGGCAAGTTTAGTTCTTGTCACAGAGGTGAGCATGTCTACCCATCCGGCGGCGGCGTATGTCGTGATCGGGACGAAGAGACCTTTGTACAAAGTACGCATGGTTCTGTGTCCCAATCCCCAGTTTGATCGAGCAAGTCTTGCTAGCGTATAAAACGTTCGCATGACTTTGGCATTCAAATATTCGACGTGGGATCTTACTCCCATTCGCGCATCGATGTGAACACCCAAGTACCTTATGGTTTGCTTGAGTGCCACACTTCTCTCGTTTATCTTTATCACAGGAGGTCGTTCTCTATCCAGATTTCCTTTCAAGAGAATCATCTCGGTCTTAGTCGCGGATAGTGTAAGTTTCTGCGTGGCGCACCACTCAGAAATTGTATCCGCGACTCTTTGCCCTCTTTGCTGCAACTGATTCCTCGAGTTTCCGTAGAATACCACGAGTAAGTCGTCAGCGTAGGCTATTGGCTCGCAAGCCAGGTGTTCGTTTGATAGGAGCTGTAGAACTTCGTCAAAGACTAGGTTCCAACAGCTCGGACCGAGTATCGACCCCTGAGGGCAGCCCTTGGTGACTTGCTTACGCATATTACCGTGTTTGGAAACTATTGTAACCATACGGTCAGCGAAGTAGTCGACCATGAGTCGATAAAGATTTCGGGGACATCCCCGGCGTTTCAGCTTCTGAAGTATGGTTGGCCACCAAACATTATCAAAAGCTCCGGCGATGTCGAAGGAGAGACCCATCACATATCGTTCCTCTCGCTGGGATATCAATTCCCTGAGCTTCACCACGGCGTCTTCCGTGGATCGTCCAGGCCTGAATCCATATTGCCGATCGGAACTATGTTCTGGGTTTAGGAATATATTACTCATTCGATTAAGCATTAGTCGTTCTAACACTTTGCCTAAGATGGAGAGTAGGCATATCGGTCTATACGACTTGACATCCGTTGGTGGTTTATCGGGCCCTTTCAAGATTGCTCTGATCGAGCCGATTTTCCACCTAACGGGGAAGACCCCGTGCGCTAGACACCCGTTGTAGAGTCGAAGTAGAGCACTATGGATGGATCCATAAGCACATTTAACTACCTCGGCCTCTATACGGTCCAGCCCAGGGCATTTGCCTCGCTTTAAGCGCGATACTGCAGCTCCGAGCTCATTCCTCGTGAAGACTGGACAGTCTTCAGTCGGCGGATCGGTTGCAGCATCAGCTCTGGTGTTTGCTTGCTCCGGCGTTTCATCAGTGGACGAGTCGTCCGGGATTAGCGCCTGTAGGAGCTGCGAGGCAGTCGATTCCCAGTCAGTCGTATATCCTTCCGGCGTTCGAATGTTAGAGACCGCAGTCTCAACGCAGAGTTTCTTTTGGGCGATCTTGTAAACAAGTCCCCATGGCTCTTTATTCCCCTGCTCCGTCACAAAGTTCTGCCAGCTTTGTGCTTTCGCAGCGCGCACTGCGGCTGTGTAGGCGAGTCTAGATGTTCGATACTCAGCCTGCTTTGCCGCTCTCTCCTCCGAGTTCCTCTCGCGCTGAAAGGCTCGTCTAAGTCGATAGACTCGCGCTTTCATTCTCGTCAAATTTTCCGTCCACCATGGGACGGACTTCGAATGCCACTTCTTGGGGCGCATTGAGGCATTGCACGCATCGATGATCGATTTCTCGACCTCTTGTGCTAGGTGTTCGACTTCCCTGCGGCAACCAGTGCCGAGGGGTAATTGCCTCGCGCCCTCAAGAAGAACTTGATCAAATCGCTCCCAGTTCGCATGCAACGTGCGGAATCGAGGCTGTGGGCTTCTCATTCACGTCCGTGAACTGTAAGACAAAATCAATGAGTCGGTGGTCACTGGAGGTCCAATCCTCGTGAACCGTCCAGTTTCGCACAATTGTCGCCATGTCTGGAGTCGATAATGTGACATCGATCCATGACTCACCGGCAGGGCTGGAGTATGTAGGAATACTCCCAGCCTCGTTCAAAATCGTCAAGTCGTGTAATGCGATAAACTCTTCGAGTTTCTCGCCTCGCGTGTCCGGTCGAACGCTTTCTCCCCCCCAAAGGTGGGATTTGGCATTGACGTCCGCGGCTATCACGACTCGACGGTGTTGGAGAGCATCGAGTGTCCTCTCCAAGCGTGCCAGGCTTGGTTCAATGTCTTCCGAGCATTGAAAGTACTGGCTAACGAGGTAGAAACTACCGAAGGGTCCGCTAATGCAAACGCAGGAGGTGTGAGTATCACACAGCTGTGTGATTTTTACCACCGAGATGTCCGGGTTTCTGACCACTATTGCGGCCATAGCCCGTTCATTCTCGGCGATCACCTTCGCCGTGAGCCCAAAGCCTGGAATCTGTCCCTGAAATTGGTAAGGTTCCTGCATGAGCAACACGTCGATCTCCTTTGCGTGCATTAGCTCGCTCACCTCACCATGAACAATTAGCGCACGCCGCATATTATGCTGCGCGATGCGCAATTGCCTTAGAGGATTCTCCGGGTCGTGTCTATCCATAATTGGTCCGAGATACTGCAAGGTCGAGTGCTGCCTGATAGGCAGGGCAGTTCTTGTCTCGTGACTTATGGTCGTGCTTCTTGCCTCTTGCTTTACAGTTCGAGCAAGTTGGGGACTTGCTCTTCGCTGTACAAGAGGCAATGGTATGCCCTTCTTCGGAGCAGTGACCGCAAACCTCGTTCTGCGCTTTACAATGTTTGGCCATGTGGCCAATCATTTGACACTTAAAAAATCGTGTAACGGAGACATAGTTCTGCACTCTGCATGCGGACCAGCCCAGGTACACTCTGCCCATGCTCTTCAGCCGCTGGCGAACCAGCGGACTGACTTCCATGACCCAGTTGGCAGTGTCCTTTTCCTTCGGGCCGGTTGCAAACCGGACCTTCAGATTGGACGACACATCCCCCTGGGTCATATCGCTGAGGTTTTGCTTCCAGATACTGGAAGAAACCTCCTCTTTCCTCATCGACTTGGGAACGTCATACACTATAAGTGTAGGGTTCCTCAAGGTCGGTAGAGTAGCTGAAAGTCCTACTTCTTTCAGCTTCGCGCAGTTGACGAAGGCCTTTAGATCCTCCTTGCGTTCAGTCTCGACGGCTATGCCACCGGAGTGGATGCGTCGGACGGACCTCACGCGGATCTTGGCTTTCGCCGGCTTGACCAGTGACAGAACAGTTTGTTTGGTCACGTCGCTGTTCTGTCCTTTCCCTTTCGGCGGGAAAATACGCACCACATGTCGTGGTGGTTTTACCGCTTCTGGGGAAACTCGATTCGCGTCGACCTTTACCGCTTGCGCGTAGGTCGTTGCTGCACGAACTGGTGCAGGTTTTGCAGTCGGACGGGAACCCGTCGTCTGCGAAACCGTAGGGGCAACCCTCTCTGCGATCCTCTGGGAGGCTCTCACCTCTTGCCGGATCGCCGCGAGCTGTCCTTTTAGGAAAGAGTTCTGGATAAGAACCTCCTGGACTAGCTCGTAGAGAGCTGCCGCGTTGCCTACGATCAAGGCTCCGGTCTCCTTGCTGAGCCTGGATTCTTTTCCAAGACAGCTGGTCCGGATACCCTTGAACAGTTTCGAGGCCTCTCCATTGATTTTGTCGAGAGGCCTGTTCGATGGACCAGGTGTCGCCTCCGCCGACACCTTTCCTGGCAACTCCTCGCCGCTTTTCTGGGCTTTTTCTGCCCTTTGCGGCTTCTCTTTCTTCACGACGGTTACCCAACCGTCGCTGTCGACTTCATGGCCCTTTCCTCCGTCCGAAGACGTGGCGTTGCCTGCTGAGGTTGCCTTCGGCTTTTTGGCCTCTGGCTTCCTCGGTGGAGTTGTACGGGGTGGTGTCCCCGATCCATCCTTCTTGATATCCTTAGTCGGCGCAGGGGATATCGTTCCTGCAGGCTTCGATGTTGTAGCCTTGCTTCGTAGCGTCGGGGGTCTGGTGCTGGGGGGCGTTTTAGCGCCCTTCCCAACTTCAACCTCCTTCGCCTTTTTCTGAGGTGGTGAGACCACCCCAGCCTTTTTACTCGCTGCCGTCGTCCTGCCGGGGGCAACGACGGTAGCCTCCTTTACTCCCTTTTCCCCCTTGCGGGGTACCGAGGCGTCTATTGGCGTCAATTTGATTTTAGGATCCATATTCGCTTGGATTTCGTTTCGTCCCGGCGTGTGTCCCGGCCTCCATGGACCCTCAAATGGAACCCGGCTCCGCCTGGGTTAGGACTTGCACCCGGGATATAGTCCGCGAACAAAGGCCGACCGGGCTTTCCCCGGACTCCTAGGTTCACTTCCTCGCCCAATAGAACCCACGAATGGTGTTCCGAGCCGATTGACTAGGCACAGGGCTGCTTTTCTCGCCTAGCCGCCTGTCTAGACGAAGCAGAGGCCAAAGGTACGTGTTGGGCAGCTACACTCCCGCAGGAGAGAGGGCCCTCAGATCCCAGGATCCTCCTTTCCGCCGACACAGGTCGCCACGCACGGCAAACACGTGGGGAACAAACCTCAAGCAGATGTTCCCTCTGCTTCGCTACGCCCGGTTTCTGTTCCCTGTTTTTGCAGGGAACCCGCTGCGTAACTAGGACATGACCTCGGGCATCATGTCCCTGTAGCATTAGCTCCAAAACGTGGGACTCGTCCTTAGCACGACTAGTAGAACTCACTTTGTAGGGACAGAATAGCCGTGGGTTACCCGTGTGTTTCCTGCCAAAAGGCCCTACACACACGGCCCCCACGGGCGCGGGATTGGGATACGCCCAATCAGCGCGTCCCCGTCTGGACGAGGACTACCAGTATGTCGGCGGGATGTAGGTCCCGACGACAAGTCACTGGTGGGGCCGAGCGCCTTTCCTCGCTCTACCGACATAGCAGGTCGGTGCCCGAGCTGTATCCGCAGCTCCCCCGTCGAAGGCCAAGAATGGGCCCTCTAGCCAGCATGTAGCTATCAACCACTGCCCCCGCGATGGTCCTTCCCACGACCGGGCCCGAGGCACTCCTCGGTGGGCCCCCGGTCCCCGCGGTACCAGTCTAGATCACTGGTCGGATCTGCGTGGCATGCCACTACCGATTGGTGACCCTACAATCACCGGCATCGGTCGGCCCGCGCCTCGGGTACGTGGAGACGCTACCCTCCAAAGGGTCCTACAGGAATCAACCACTAGGGTCTTTGACCTGCAGGACCCCCCCTGCGACCACAGGACACCCCACACACAATCACACATTCCTTCTCATTCGCACTCTTCTAGCAAACACATCCACCGCAAACTTACAGAATCTTTCGTACGTTTCCTTGCATTCCAATACACCACTCACATCCACATACCCATCCTCTCTCCTAACCGACACACCACACTCAACTGGGCACCTCACATCAGCATACAACGGACATTCAACCAACACATGCTTCCAATCCTCACACTCGGCACCACACAAACACTCCTTACTTACACACAACCCACGGTCATACAAAAATGCATTCATACTGCCATGCCCAGTCAACAAGTAACATACATACAGCCCCGGCTCAAAACTCACATTCATACCCGAAAACCTAACACTCGGTATAAACTCATACGTCACTCTTCCATTCCGACTCTCATCCCATCTTCTCTGCCAGTGCTCATATGCTCTCACATTCACAAAATTCTTACACTCCTCCAGCGACATACCCTCCACTTCGGCACCATCCACAAAATCTCTCACACTCAATCTCACACCCTTGGCTATCTTAAACAATACACTCCTTACCCTACACTCGAGGTCCCATGGCAATGCCCCCATGAGCACTTGCATGGCCTCCGTCGACACTGTCCTACACACATTCAAACACGCATACATAACCAGCCGCTGACATCTATTCAACAAATCCCTTGCATACCGAAACTCCATCACATCACCCCATACACTGGCACCATACATAACACACGACACAAACAAACCCTTATATATCATTCGCATAGCACGCTTTCTCATACCCCATTCACGCCTAAGCACACGCCTCATCTGCCCCACCACATTCGTAACTTTCACTCTCAAATACTCTAAATGCACTTTAAAGTGCATTCTCTCACTCATCCACACACCCAAATACTTAACACTCTCCACATACGCAATCAATCTACCACCCACACGGACATTCGGACGTCTGGTAGCAGCCAGACTCCCTTTCAACAACATCAAAACAGTCTCACTTTCAGACACACCCACACCAACACGCTGCCCCCAATCACTCACAATCGTCATCCACTCCGTTCCCTTTCGCTCTAGCTCCACCCGATTCCGCCCCTCCACCAACAAAACCAAATCATCCGCATACGCCACACACTTACATCCAGCCTCGGTCAGCCGCCACAGGAGTTCATCCATCATCAGGTTCCATATAAATGGACCACAGATGGAACCCTGCGGACAGCCCCGCCGCACCTCCTTCCACACTACATCATTCGCACCCACCATACACACCATCCTCTCCCTAAAATAACTCTCCCATAACCCGATCTCCTCGCATCCCACATCCCTTAACTTCCCAATCACCCTCCCCCATTCAAGATTATCAAACGCACCCTTGAAATCGACAAACACTCCAAGCACATACTTCCTCTCACTATTTCTCACACACTCCTTCACACACAACCAAGCACTCTCCGTCGACCTGCCCCTCACAAACCCATGCTGCGCCGGGCTCATCCTATCACCCACCTTCCGCTCAAGCCTCCTCACCATCATCTTCTCCAGCACTTTCCCAAACACCGACAGCAGACATATCGGCCTGTAGGACCCAGGATCCGACCGCACCTTCTCCGGCGATTTCAACAACACAATCATTCTCGCTTTCTTCCACTCAACCGGAAAATACCCCCCGGCCAAGCACAAATCATACACTCTCTTCAACCACTCCGGAATCACCCTCCACACAACACGCAACATTTCCACACTGATCCCATCCAACCCCGGCGCCTTACGCAACTTCAAAGCTCTCACAGATTCATCCACTTCATTCCATTCAAAACCCATCCCACCGAGGTCCCCATACAGCCTCCGTCCTTCATCCATACCTATGTTGGCAGCAGGGAAAAACCTGTCCATCAACATATCCACACTCTCCCTCCACGTACTCGACACCACACCATCCACTCTCATCGCACTCAATCTATCCCTCGCATACTTCCCACGACAAATTTTGTACACAGGACCCCACGGATCAAGGTTGGAAGATTCACTCACAAACTCTCTCCAATTCCGTTCTTTCGCTCTCCACATCTCACCCTTGTACTCCGACAACAACCTCCTATACTCCATCCTCCTTTCATCAACATTCACACCCCATCTCCTAGCCTTCTGAAGCCTACGTCTACCCTTCCTCACTTCCCTCTTCAGCCTCTCCAAAGCCACCGTCCACCACACAATCTTCCCCACATTCACGCGCTTAACCTCCTTAAACCTTCTCCTGTTCGCCTCACGTATCCACGACATCATTATCTCCAACATCCTATCCACACCCATCCCATCCATGTCCCCTCCATACGACCGCAAGCCCTCCCACAAATCATCCATATATCCCTCCCAGTCAGCATTCCTAGTGGACCATCTGGTCCCCACACCCACTTCATCCCTACCCACCTGATCACTCGTCATCACAACCAAAATCACATTATGATCACTCACCCCCCAATCATGCTTAACACTCCATTCAAACCTGCACCCCACACACACATCATTCACAATCGTCACATCTATATCACTCTCACCCCTCATACCCGAAAACGTATAATATTCACTCGGCTCATTCAACACAGACATCCCATTCGCCAAGATCCATTCCTCTAACACCTCCCCACGCATCTCACTCACCCGTGACCGGCCACCGCCCTTGCTAAACCACAAGGGCGAAACAGCGTTCGCATCCATCCCAACTAACACACACTTGCCCCTCGCAAAATTCCGCACCCCATCCATATACGCCAAATACGGCTCGATGTCCTGCCCATACTGGCAGTACATCGACACAACATACATCTCCCCAAAATCCCCTTTCAACCAAACACAGACACCCCACTCATTCGTACACTCTCTCACACACATAACCTCCAACCGCGCATCATTCACAACTATAGCAGCTCTAACCACTCCACCCTCACACACATACACATCCATACCAAGCGGCAAACCTCTCACCCTCCCATCCATAAAATACGGTTCCTGCAATAGTGCAACACTCACACCACGCTCACTTACAACCTTACCCAAATCACACATTACCGCATACGCTCTCTGACAATTACACTGCACTATATTAAGTCCCGTATTAGCCATTGCTAATTCTCTGTCTCTCTCTATCTAACATTCTCAAATACTCCGGGCACTCCTCAGACACAACCGCGTGATCACACCTCATACCCCTAATCTTGCAGTTACGACACACCACATCCTTCTTACAACTACCTCTCAAATGTCCAGTCTCACCACACCGCTGACACAATCTCTCAGTCACACTACACTCACGCATCATGTGCCCAAAAGCATAACACTTATGACATCTCAGCACACTCAAGAACTCTCTCACCTTACACGCATGCCATTTCACATACACACGTCCCTCCTTACACAGTACATCCCTCACCTTCCCACTCACCTCCATAATCACATTCCCAACACTCACATTCTTCCTATTCACCCTACTCAATATTCTCACCCGCTCCCTAAATTCACTCTCACTAACACTACCCTTAATATTCTTCTCATACATTTCATTCATGAACTCCTGACTCGCCATCTCATTCGGCACATCATACACAATCACCTTAGGACCTATCTTCCTAGGCAATTCCACTTTCAAACCAATTTCATCAAACTTCTTACATTCACGCACCGACTTCAAATCACTCTCACTCGCCGTCTCAATCGCTATACCACCCGCTCTGATCTTCCTCACCGCTTTCACACGCACATTCAACACACCACTCACCTCACGCATCACTTTCTCCTTAACCTGCTCACTCGTCGCTTTCACCGTCGCATCCTTAGGCCTAACGACCACCGCATACGACTTCGCATTGGACCGCACACTCTCCGATTTACTCACACCAGACATACCAGGCACACCCCTCACCACACTAGTACCAGCCACACTCGCATAACTCCCACCACCCTTCCCACTCATTCCACTCATCCCCATACTCATAAGCCTCTCGCACTCATCCAATCTTCCTTGCAGCCTCTCATTCTTATTCATCAGTCTAATCAATTGCTCCTCATACTCACTCACAGCACTCAAAATAACCTGACTCGCAGCCTTTGACACTCTATTAGAGTCAACAAACACAAACGCACGCAACCTCAACCCAATCATTCTCATCCTCGCCACATCGTCATCCAAATCCTCACTCACACTTTCCACTCCGCCTTCCCTAACATCTTTCATATCCTTTCTCCGCTTCCCCAACACCGGACTCCTCTCCCCACTGCACACTGAAGAGGCCCTGGACCTAGCATTACCAGACCCAGATGCCCCCATCCCCACATCCACACACTCCTCCATCCGACTCTCCTTCTCGTCATTCCCCCCCTTATCCCCAGAAGAACAATAATCCATATAGTTCCCACGAGCAGGGACGAACTAAAAGTCACTTCCCGGGTGACGCCCTTTCCGAGAAGAAGGCTCGATACTCAGGAGATCGCCAGGTGTCCTGAGGTGACCGCTAGGGATTGAAGCTACCCCTCCAATCATGCATCCCATCACCGCGCATCATAGCTTGGGATTCGGGGGTAATTTACAGAGTTACCATCCTCACGGTCCAGGCGGTTAAGCCAAGACCCCCGGCCCGACCTGCCATCGCGTACCATTCGCAAAACCTAAAAGGAATTGCGAACGGGTCGTCGCGACGACCAACAGGGGGTTACGGTGTGTGTATGACTCAGGTACCCCGGGTTCGTTAAGCCCGTACTGCAGCTGAATGGCTGACAGCCCCTGGGGGGACTTTGTAGGGACAAGTATTGTCGCTTTGCCCTGAATGGGCCCTGGGATGCCTGTACCCTGCACGGAGGCTGGGCATACTCCCGGTACCAAGCGGTTTTTCTATCTACTTTCCGACGACAACGGCGAAGGGAAGCGTACGGTGTAGGTGTTCTACCGCACTCTGGGCTGGAAATACCCTGTCCTCGCCTTGCGGGTCTTTGGACAAGTTGAATCTACCCTTTCGGGAAGCAGCTCTCTTAGCCGACGCTCCAGGTTGCGAGCAACCTGCAGCGTCGTTACCAGCGGGGGCCACGAGGAGGCGGAGCTGCCAGCTTTCGCTCGATTCCAGCAGGTTGGCACGAGCCGATTATTGCCTGCAACCACCGCAGCTTCTGTGGAGAAGTCTGCCTGCACCGGTGATCGCAGGTTATACTACCTTAGGAACGTTCCTCCGTTTTGTGTTGTCCTGTCCTTGTGGTCGTGTCCTTATCCTCGTGCGTAGTCCGGTTGTTTGGTTGTTTGTAGGTGTCCATGTGTGTGTGCGTGTGTGTTGGTGTATGTTGGTGTGTGGTTGGTGGTCCTGGATCCCTTTGGTATGTCCTTCTTCTTTCTTGATGTTTCACTCCACTATCGCGATCGCGCGCGAAAAAAAAAAAAAAAAAAAAAAAAAAAACCCGCGATGTCGCGGATTTCGCGGTTTTCACGGTTTTCGCGGTTTTCACGGTTTTCGGGTTCTCGCGGTTCGCGGCTCGATGTACGCGGTGCGGATTCGCGGATCCGCAGTCCTTAGTGCGCAGCGACGCGGTGTCGCAGATTCGCGGTTTCGCGGCGCGCGACTCGCGGTGTCGCGGATTCGCGGTTTCCCGGCGCGCGACTCGCGGTGTCGCGGATTCGCGGTTTCGCGGCTCGCGACTCGCGGTGTCGCGGATTCGCGGTTTCGCGGCGCGCGACTCGCGGTGTCGCGGATTCGCGGTTTCGCGGCGCGCGACTCGCGGTGTCGCGGATTCGCGGTTTCCCGGTGCGCGACTCGCGGTGTCGCGGATTCGCGGTTTCGCGGATTCACGGTTTCACGGCGCGCGACTCGCGGTGTCGCGGATTCGCGGTTTCGCGGCTCGCGACTCGCGGTGTCGCGGATTCGCGGTTTCGCGGCGCGCGACTCGCGGTGTCGCGGATTCACGGTTTCCCGGTGCGCGACTCGCGGTGTCGCGGATTCGCGGTTTCGCGGCGCGCGACTCGCGGTGTCGCGGATTCGCGGTTTCCCGGCGCGCGACTCGCGGTGTCACGGATTCGCGGTTTCCCGGCGCGCGACTCGCGGTGTCGCGGATTCGCGGTTTCGCGGCGCGCGACTCGCGGTGTCGCGGATTCGCGGTTTCGCGGCTCGCGACTCGCGGTGTCGCGGATTCGCGGTTTCGCGGCGCGCGATTCGCGGTACGCGAATTCTCGACACTCTCACTGCACTGCACTTCACTTCACTTCACTTCCCTGTGTTATTCTTCTTTCTTCTTTCTTCCTAGTCGTCCTGTTGCCATCCCACGTAGGCTGGGGTCTCTTTGGCCTTGAGCGAGGCTCGTGCGAAGTCGCGGAAGTGTCGGAAATTGGTTTTGGAAACCAACTCCGCTTCCGCGACCGGCCATCCGCAGCCGTTAAGCCGCAGTGCCGTCTTCAAGACCGCCCTGGCCGCCTCGTGCCTCGGACAGTCGAGAAGTATGTGCTTCGGCGTTTCCTCGCCGGTCCCACATTCGCACATTGCAGTTTCACTCAGAGCGAAGGATCTGAGCTTCCACCTGAAGTTACCGTGACCACTAAGAAATTGCGTGACATAGTGGTCCGGTTCTATCCAGGTGGCCCGTGTTCTCTGCCGGACGTCTCCGAAGAACTCAAAGGTCGTCCGGCCATGGGTTGAAACCTGCCAACGCTCCTGCCAGGCGTCCAGCATTTCCGCCGCCGCCCTTCTTCTTTCTTCGCCGTAATCACGGCCTTCCTCTTCCTCGTTGCCGTTGTTTCGTCCTCTTCTTTCTTCCGTCCGAATCCAGTATCTTCTTGCCCTTTCTTCCACCACCAGGTCGATCGGGGGTACGCCCGCGATCACCGTTAGTGCGTCCGTGGCCGTCGTGCAATATGCCTTGGTGACTCGAAGGAGAGCCTGTCTCTGAGAACGAGCCAGCATCCGTCTTGCCGTTTTGTTCATCAGGTCGCTCCAGCCCGCCGCTGCGTACGTGGTTATGGGTACAAAGAGCCCCCCGTACAAGAGACGGAGTGCACGATGTCCCAGTCCCCAGTTCGCTTTGGCCACCTTCGCGAGACTGTTGAACAAACCTCTGCATTTCTCCGAAGTTGTCACGATATGCGTGTTCAACCGGAGTCCTTTCTCAAAATGTACTCCTAAGTACCTGATTGCTGGCTTCATTCTTATGCCTCTGCCGGAGATGCGGATGGTCGGTGGACGCGCTGCATCGAGCGATCCTTTGACCAAGAGCATCTCCGACTTTTCGGCTGAGAGTTCCAGCTTTCTCCTTCCGCACCACTCGGACATTGCCGTGGCGACCCCCTGGCCCTTCCTTCTCAGCTCCTCTCTCGAGTTGCCGGAAATCACGACCAGGACGTCGTCCGCATAGGCAACCGGTTCACATTCCAGCTCGTCGGATGTGAGAACCGCCAGCAGGTCATCGAAAATTAGGTTCCAAAATCTTGGACCCAATATCGAGCCCTGCGGGCAGCCTCTGGTAACGGGTTTCCGGACTGAGTCTTGTTTCCCCACGATCTGCACTGCCCTCTCCGAGAAGTAACTTTCCACTAGCCTGTATAGGTTTCGTGGGCAGTCCCTCCTCTTGAGTTCGTACAGGACATTTGGCCACCATACGTTATCGAAAGCGCCCGAAATATCGAACGCTATCGCAATCACGTATTTTGCCTCCGCGAATTCCCTTTCCCTAAGAATACTACGAAATTTAACGATCGCCTCCTCCGTCGACCGTCCAGGTTTAAACCCGTATTGTCGGTCGGAGGTTAGGTCATGATCGAGGAAAATAGTCGCGAGTCTGTTCGCCATCAGTCGTTCGAGCAGCTTCCCTACCATTGAAAGCAGGCAAACTGGCCGATACGACTTCGGGTTACTCCTATCCTTGTCCGGACCCTTGGGTATTGTAATGATGGTACCCACCTTCCAACGAGCTGGGAATACTCCCCATTCGAGGCATCCGTTACAGAGCCTGAGGAGCTCCTCGTGGAGACATCCCCAGGATTTCTGAATAACTTCCACCTCGATCCTGTCCGGCCCCGGACATTTACCTTTTCTGAGGCGCGTTACAGCGGCACTCAGGTCTTCCCACTGGAATGGGGGGCTGTCCTCCGTTGTTGGCTGGATTCGGACTTCCAGGCGTGTCCTTGCTTGTTCTGGGGTGTCTGTCTCCGTGTCGTCCTCCGGGACGAGCGCCGTCAACATCGCTTCCGCGGTTGATCTCCACGAGGTCGTATGACCCCCGTGTGGCAGTTTGATCGAGGAAGTGGCTTCCTCCCTCCTGAGTTTCCCCAGGGATGTTTTCGTTGCGACACCCCAGACTTCCTGGTTCCCTTGGCTGGTGACGAACTGGCGCCATGAGCGATTCTTCTCGCTCGTCACCTTTTTTTTATAGGTTCTCCTGAACCGTCGGTATTCCTGTTTAAGTATCTCCCTCGTCGGGGGATCGTGTGTCCCCTGATACAGTCTTCTTGCTCTGTAGGTTGCTCTCTTCATCCTTGTTAGTTCCTCTGTCCACCACGGTACAGATTTCTGGTGCCATTTCTTTTTGGGCATTGCCGCTTCGCAGGCGGTCAATATTGCCCGCTCCATGGTTTCCGCCATTGCCTCGACGTCCTGCCGACTGTTTAGGTCGGCATTCGTCAAGGAGCGCTTCTCCTGGATGAGTGTCCTCTGGAGCTTGTTCCAGTCGGCCTTCCTGGTGTTGTACCGTGGTTGTAGGGGCGGCGGCTGTCCTCTTCGCGTGCCGAGGTTCAGGCGCGCCCCTCAGGGGCTGCCAGCCTTTCAGCTGCAGTACGGGCTTAACGAACCCGGGGTACCCGAGTCATACACACACCGTAAGCCTCCTGTTGGTCGTCACAACGACCCATTCACAATTCCCTATTGGTTTTGTGAATGGTACGTGACGGCAGGAGGAACGGGGGTCTTGGCTTAACCGCCTGGGCCACGAGTATGGCGACTCTATAAAATCGCCCTCCAATCCTAAGCTATGGTGCGCGGCGATGGGATGCATGTTTGGGGGAGAAGGCCCAATCCCAAGCGACCACCTCCGGGGAACCTGCCGAACCCCCGGAGTATATAGGCTTACCCGGGTAAGGCGGCTCTGCCCGGGCGGACCTTTTCTTCCGACCTGCTCGTGGGAATATTATGGAGTTCAATATTAAAACGGGGATGGGACGGGGTAAGTCAGAGGGGGAGGACGAAGGCGGTGTTGGGACTGGAGTGACGGCGCTCGCGCCGCCTCCAGCGCCTGGCCCGGCTTCGTGGAAGGTGGAGGAGGACGACGAGACTGCGTCAGTCTCGTCCTTCTCCTCCACCAGGAGCCTCATAGGCTCTAAGAGGAAGAGGGCGGGGCAGGCCGTCGTCGAGGTGGGCGGGGCGATGAGCCCGTCGGTGAGGCTGAGTTGCCTCAGGGACGAGGTGACCGAGGAGATATCGGAGAGGATCTCCTCGTCCCTGAGGCGGGTGGAGAAAGTCGCCGCTGCCTGCGCCTTTAAGGGGCAGAAAAGCGGTGGCGCGGAGGCCCTGAAGGCCGCGGCGGAGGAAATGAGGGAGGCGGCACGGGAGCTCAGAGGGCGGAACGCCCGTCTGCAGCTCCTGTTGGAGGAGGAGCGACAGGGGAGGAGGAGGGCAGAGGCGCTGTGGAACAGCGCGGCCCTCCCTCCCATCCTCCCTCCTCCTCCACCGCCGCGTCCCTCGGCGGAGGTAAATAAGCGGAGTGCGGCGGCAGTGGTGCGGGGCACCGCGGGCCCCTCCACCCGCACTCCGCTCGTGAAGAAGTCCCCGTCCTCCTCAGAAGACGATCTTCTGAGGAGGATTGGGGACATGATTGATGGCAAGCTGGCTGCCTTCCGGGAGGAGCTTCTCGCCGGAAGAGCGGTCAGCAGGAAGGCGGTGCCTCCCCGACCTGTTCCGGTACAGTCGGGGAAGGCAAAGAAGGGCGGAGTGAAGGCTCCGCCCAGCGTTGCGGCACCAGGGCCCCGGGTCGCGACCCCCAAGGGGGGTGGTGTACCCGTGGTCGCGGTGGTCGCGTCCTCCACAGCACCCTCCCAAGGGGGGGTGGCGTGGAGTGAGGTGGTGGGGCGGAAGGCGAAGCGGGCGGCGAGGAAGGCCTCGCAACCGCAGCCTCCGCCTCCGCCGCCGGCGGCCAAGGTAAAGGCCGCGAAGGTCGGGAAGGCACGACCAGGTCGTCCCCCAAAAACGGCAGCGGTGACGCTGACCGTTGCGCAGGGGGGCGACCTGACCCTCGCGGAGGCGATGCGGCTCGCCAGGGAGAATATCTCCCTGGAAGAGCTGGGCATCGCCTCCGTGAGGGCGAAGAGGGCCGTGACCGGGGGTCTCTTGCTGGAGATCCCCGGTGCAGAAGGCGGCGCGAAGGCGGATCGTCTCGCCCAGAGGCTCCGGGAGCAGCTGGGCGAGCGAGGTGTCCGGGTCGCCCGGCCCACGAAGCGCACGGAGATGCGCGTTTGTGGGCTGGACGACTCGGTCAGCGCACAGGATGTGTCCCGTGCCCTTGCGAGGGCGGGGGACTGTCCTGTGGAGGACCTGCGGATCGGAGAGATCCGCAGGTCGCCCTCCGGCCTCGGGTCGGTGTGGGCCCGGTGCCCCCTCTCCGCCGCCCGTAAGGTGGCGGAATCCGGGAGGGTGTTGGTGGGGTGGGTTTCGGCGCGAGTGGAAATCCTCGCGCCGCGCCCGCTCCAGTGTCACCGCTGCCTCGAATTGGGGCACGTGAGGCAGTGGTGCACATCGCCGGTGGACCGCAGCGGTCAGTGTTACCGCTGCGGTGCCAAAGAGCACCGTGCGAGCCAGTGCTCGGCGGCCCCCCACTGCCCGCTGTGTGCGGACATGGGGAGGCCAGCCGATCACAGGGTGGGGAGCAAGAAGTGCTCCCCCCCCTCCCGGAAGGAGAGGAAGAGGCGGGCTGCACCGGCTCCGGTGCCGAGGGCGGTGGCATCGTCCTCCATGGAGGTGGACGGTGCTACGGGGACGGACGGCCGGGAGGAGGCTGGCGCGGCCATTAATTAATGCCGCCCCGCCTCCTCCTCCAGGCCAACCTCAACCACTGCCGCGCGGCACAGGACTTGATGTCCCAAGTCCTCGCGGAGTGGGGGGTTGGCCTGGCGGTCGCCGCCGAGCCGTACCGCGTCCCTGATCACCCTCATTGGGTGGGCGACGCGGACGGCTTGGTGGCGACGGTATGGGGAGGGGGCGACGGGTCCCCACCGTTCTCCTTGTTGGAGCGCGGTCGGGGATTCGTCGCCGTGGACTGGGGGGGAGTCGCTGTGGTGGGGTGCTACATTTCGCCCCGTAGCGGTCACGCTGCGTTCGAGCTGTACTTGGCCGAGGTCGCGGCATGCGTGCAGCGCTACGCGGCCCGGCCGGTGCTGGTCCTGGGGGATTTTAATGCCAAGTCGGTGGCTTGGGGATCCCCCAGGACCTCCGTTCGCGGCGGGATCCTGGGCGATTGGGCGGCGGGGCTCGACCTCCGGGTATTGAACCGGGGGTCGGAGCACACATGCGTGCGGCGATATGGGGGGTCCATCGTGGATGTTGGATTCGCGACCCCCAACGCCGTGCGCATGGTGTCGGGTTGGCACGTGGTCGCGGGGGCAGAGACACTCTCCGATCACCGGTACATCCGGATGGAGGTCTCTGCCGCCGCGAGTGCATCCCGACACGGCCGCCTGCGTGGCACCCCACCACGCCGCTGGGCGCTTCGGCGCCTGGACAAGGACGCCCTGATGGCAGCTGCCCTCGCTGCAACTTGGCCGCAGGGAGCGGCCGAGTTGCCGAGCATAGAGGAGGAGGTCGCCCGGCTCGGAGCATTGGTCGCGGGTATTTGCGACGCGGCGATGCCTCGGGTCGGGCGGGCTTCTCCTCGCCGGGCGGTGTACTGGTGGTCGGACGCGATCGCGGAGTTGCGAGTCGCGACTGTCCGCGCCCGACGCCAGTACACCCGCGCGCGCCGTCGTCAACGTACAGGCGACAGCGTGGCGCGAGCGAGGGCAGCTGATGACCTGTATGGAGCATACCGCGTGGCGCGGGTTGCTCTGCAGGTCGCCATCAAACGGGCCAAGACCCGGGCATGGAAGGAGCTCCTCCAGACCCTTGATGACGATCCATGGGGGCGCCCATATAAGGTGGTGCTGAATAAGCTCCGCCCGTGGGCGCCCCCCGTCACCGAGGGTCTTGACCCTCGGCTGCTGGAGGACGTGGTCAATACACTCTTCCCAATTGGGGAGAGGGGACCGCGTCCTCCGGCGGCGGCGGCTGTCCCAGTGGAGTGGACGGCCGAGCTGGGGGTCACGCAGGAGGAGCTGGCAGCGGCCATCAGACGGCTCGGGGTTCGTAACACGGCCCCGGGTCCGGATGGTGTGCCGGGCCGGGTTTGGGTCTTGACCCAGGGCGTCCTTGGGGCCGACCTCAGGCGGTTGTTCGACCGCTGCCTGAGGGACGGGCGATTCCCCCCCAGTTGGAAGGTGGCGAGGATGGTCCTCCTCTGGAAGGAGGGTCGGCCCGCGGAGTCTCCCTCCGCATACCGGCCCATTTGTCTCCTCGACGAGGTGGGCAAGCTCTTCGAGCGGGTGATTGCTGCCCGCCTCGTCGAGCACCTGTCGCGGGGTGATCCCGGTCTGGCCGACTGCCAGTTCGGTTTCCGGGGGGGCCGATCGACTATCGACGCGATAGGTCGTGTGAGGGCCCTCTCGGGGGCGGCCGTCTCCCGGGGAGGGGTGGCATTGGCAGTATCCTTGGATATTGCCAATGCCTTTAACACCCTCCCCTGGGAAGAGATAAGGAGGGGACTCGAATATCATCGGGTCCCCCCTTGTCTCAGGGCGGTCGTCGGGGATTATCTCCGCGGCAGGTGGATCGAGTATCCGGGCCGGGATGGTGATATGCGGAGGGAGGTGTACTGCGGTGTTCCGCAGGGGTCGGTCCTCGGGCCACTCCTGTGGAACATCGCGTACGACTCGGTGTTGCGGGCCGGCCTCCCCGACGGCGTCAGCACGGTGTGTTATGCGGATGACACACTGGTGCTGGCCGTCGGGGCGCACTGGGGGATGGCCATGCGTCGCGCGGAGGAGGGGTCGCAACGCGTCGTCGACCGGATCAGGGGGATGGGGATGACGGTGGCGGTCCATAAGACCGAGGTGATTGCGTTTCATTCACCTCGGCAGGATCCGCCACCCCCTCTGATCCGGGTGGGTGGGGCTGACATCGAGGTGAAGCCCCAGATCAGGTATCTAGGGCTGATCCTCGATAGCCACTGGCGTTTCGAGGAGCATTTCCGCTGCCTGGTCCCCCGGTTGGAAAGGATGGTTGCGGCTCTGGGCCGGATCCTGCCCAACCTGGGGGGCCCGGCGGGCCGAGTTCGTCGCCTCTATGTGGCAATGGTCCAGTCGGTGGCCCTATACGGGGCCCCCGTCTGGGCGGACGACCTGGCTGCCTCCCGGCGCAGCATGACTATGCTGCGTCGGGTGCAGAGGCGCATGGCGCTCAGGGTCGTCCGCGGGTATCGGACCATGTCACATGAGGCGGCGACGGTTCTAGCGGGGATGCCGCCCATGGACCTGCTCGCGCGGTCGCACGCGGTGATGTACCGGCGCCGCGTCGACCGTCGCGCGGGGGTGGTGGCGGTCCCGGGCGGGCAGGAACCTGCTTGGGGCGATTTGAAGCGCCAGGCCCGGCAGTCCGTGTTGCTCGCGTGGCAGGAGCGGCTGGCTCTGCCAACCGCGGGGCACCGGACTGTCGGGGCGGTTCGGCCACTCCTGAAGGAGTGGCTGGACAGAGGCCATGGCAGCCTCACCTACCGGATGGCACAGGTATTTTCCGGGCATGGCAGCTTCGGAAGATACCTGTACCGGATAGGGAAGGAGCCGACGGCGCGTTGCTGCCACTGCGACGCTGAGCAGGACACGGCGGATCATACCCTGGAGGAATGCCCCGCGTGGGAGGGGGAGCGCCGTGTCCTGGTCGGCGTCGTCGGGCGGGATGTCTCGCTGCCGGGCGTGGTGCGCGCCATGCTCGGCAGCGAGGAGAAGTGGAGGGCCGTGGCCTCCTTCTGCGAGAACGTAATGTTGCAGAAGGAGGCCGCGGGGAGGGAGCGCGAGCTTCAGCGCGCCGCTGAAGCTCGCGCTCGTGCGGTGGCCCGAGGTCGTCACCCGGTCGCGAGGCGTCGCGGGCGGCCGCCTCGGCGTGGCGGATGACCTAGGCTGGGAGGGGGGTCCTGAGGGGACCCTCCTCCCGCCAGGCGGCGCCGGGTCGGACCGGTTGGGGGTAGGAGTGCCTCCCCTTACCGGTCCGACGCAAGGGGAGGCACCCTCGGCGGTCTGGTGCGGTCATGAACGCCCGGCCGCCGAGGGGTGGAAACGGGGTCGCGGGCGGTTGCGAGTTGGGGCTCGCAGCCGCCACTAAACGCGGCCCCGGGACGGATAGCGGCGGGATGGAGTGGCCCCGTCCCGCCGCTATGAGGCAGTGTGTCTACTGGGGGGACCGATTGTCCCCCCGGGGGATGGGCGCGAATGCGCGGGCACGGGGAGGATACCGGAAGAATGCTTCGAGCGATTCCCGGTATCCTCCCAAAGCGTGCCGAAGGGCCACCGTGGGGTTTTTAGTGGGTAGGACCCGCGCCTGTCGTTGTACGGGCGCGGGGAATCCCACACACCCCTCCCACCTCTCCGCAAGGAGGTGGGAGGGAGTCTTTCGAAGATTTTCCCCACGACAAAAAAAAAAAAAAAAAAAAAAAAAAGGTTCAGGCGCGTCTCCAGGATTCTATGATCGCTGGAGGTTCCGTCCTCGTACACTTTCCAGCCGTGTACGAGCGGTATAGCTTCCCAGGTCGCGAGAGTGACGTCGATGTTCGACGATCCTCGCGTATTCTCAAACGTGGTGGGATGTCCCGCCTCGTTTAGTACCAACAAGTTATGTCTGATGAGTAATTCCTCTAGTAGTTCCCCACGTTCGTCGGTGACTCTACTGTTCCATACATGTGACTTCGCGTTCGCGTCCGCGCCTATTATAATTCTATTCCCCCTTAGCCTTGTTAGTACTGTGTCGAGGTGGGCTAGCCCGAGTTCAATATTTTCCGACGGCGGAAAGTATTGACTCACTACGTACAGTTCCGTGCTACCGTCGAAGAGCTGAACACAGACGCAATGCGTTGTGCACAAGTCTGCGATTTTGAGCACGGAAAACTTTCTATTCCTCACGCATACGGCCGCGAGCGGCGGTTCGTCTGCGTGGTTGTGAAAAACTATCGTAGCGCCCGTCCCGAAACCTGGGATAACTCTCTTGAAACTATACGGTTCCTGCATAAGCAGGATATCCGCATTGGTTTCTTCCATTTGTTGCCTGACCTCATGTGGCACGACTTTTGATCGCTGCATGTTGAGCTGCAGGATCGTGAGACCTCGTCCGTCTGTAGAAGCGTTATTATACATAACTGGTTCTATCTACGGACCGCTGGACTGCCTTTTCGTATCCCGGGCACGTCGCGCTGGAAGCGGCGTGGTCTCCCTTCTTACCAGCCCGTTTGCAGTTCACGCAGACTGCGGGCTGGCTCCTCTTTGGACACGCCTTCGCGCTGTGTCCAATGTGTGCGCAGTGGCCGCACACATCCTCCTTCTGACGGCAGTGCTTGGCGATGTGGCCGAATCCCTGGCACTTGAAACACCTGCTTACGGCGAGGAAATCTCGCACTTTGCAGGCGTTCCAACCCAAGAAGACCTTGTGCGCCTCCAGCATCTTCGTCCTAAGCTTCGGGGAGACCTCGACCACCCAGTTGGTCTCTTCGCTGTCCTTCCTTCCTGTCCGGAAGCAGAAGGTCACCTCCTTCTCCTCCTCTTCTCCGAACACATTCGGATTCTGCCTCTTGAGGCACGCGACGATCTCCTTCTCGGTCATAACCCGCGGGATGTCGAAGATGGTCATCTTCGGCTTCCTCGTAACCGGCGTTTTGACCGTGAGCCCGGCCTGTTTGAGTTTTGCACTCTCCGTGAGTGCTTTGAGTCCCTCGGCGGTTGCGGTTTCTACGGCAATTCCGTTGCCGTGAATCTTCCGTACGGCCTTCACCTGTAGGCCCCTCTTCCTGGGGTTAACCAGGGTGAAGACAGCCTCTCTGGCTTCTTCGCTTGTCCGGATTTCCCCGTCCTTCTGATCGGGGAAGATCATCGCCACATTCCTTGGTGGTCCGAGCGCTCTCGGTACCATCTTCGGCGATGGTTTCGCTCCCATCTTAAGCTTCTCCGCATACGAGAGAGCTTTGGGTGCCTCCACCTTCTTTACGGCGCGCTCCAGGCACTTGGTTGCTTGGAGCGATTTTTCAACCGCTCCACTAAGCACCGCCTGGGATGACTCCGTCTGCGATCTCGCCTGCTGCAGTTTCCCTTCCAGGAAGCTGTTTTCCTCCGTGAGATCCTGGACCACCCCGCGCATCTCCTTGAAGAGACGCATGATGGCCATGGCCTGGTCCTTGTTGATCTTTTTAAGAGGATCCATGCAGTATGCGAGCATGCGATCCTCGATATCACTGGCCGTGGCTTTCATCTCGGCCACGGTCCTCTTACTCTTCTTATTCCCCTCCTGGGCGGGTTCTGTCGCCCTCTTCTTGTTCCCGTCGCTGCCGGTTTCTTTGACCGGCGTGACGCTGGCCTTCCTCTTTAGGGCAGGGAGTTGTCCTGTTCCCGCGGTCCTTGGTGTTGCTGGTGGTGCTGTTGCTGATGGTGCTGGTGCTGCTGTTGCTGGTACTGCCGCCACCTTCTTTTTCTTGCAGTCCAAGCGCTGCACTACGACCTTCGCCGGCGCGGTCGGCGCCATACTGAGGCAGGGACCGTCCCCCACTCCTCCTCCTTGCTCGGCTTCCGTCGGGTCCCGCTCAGGTGCGGTCGTTCGGTTAGCCGCTCTCGGGGCTCGCCCCCACTCCTCCTCGGCAGTCGGGCCCGGTCGGCTCAACTCGGGCGCGGTCGTTCCGTCGGCGCCGCGGTCGACCCAAGATGGCCGCGTCCGCTTCGCCAGGCACTGATCGCGCGTCACGCGCTCGACCCAAGATGGCGTCGCTGACGTCACTGGGCGTTGGCTACGTGCCACGCGGTCGGCTCAAAATGGCGGCGCTGACGTGGCCCGCTTGGAATTGAGGTTCGCGCACTTAAAACGTCCTTAAAATTCGAATCCTACTCCGACTTTGTAGGGACATTTTTTTTTTTTTTTTTTTTTCATTATTTCCCATACTATGCGGCTCGAGCGTCAGCTCATTACCGCGTTGATCTAATCATTTAATGTTCTCTTACTTAATATTCTTGGGAAATAACTTCTTTTTTATATCAGGTCACTTAGCCGTCTTTCGACGTTTCCGTCCCTGCCACGAGGAGGCGAACCTGTTTCTACTTTCTTTCTTAAGCATCAAATTTCAAAATTTTCTACTTTTTATGTTTAGCATTTAAATTTTAATCAAACTTATTCTTTCTCCTCTTCTCTTCTTTCTTCTTTCTTCTCTTCTTTCTTCTTTCTTCTCTTCTTTCTTCTTTCTTCTCTTCTTTCTTCTTTCTTCTGTATTTTCCTTTAATGCCATATTTTATTTTCAGGTTATAATTTTATCTTTTCATTTCAGGTTCCAGGAAGTAATATTCAACTAACCATCGTCACTAGAAAGGTAAGTTTTTCTTTTTTCAAACACTTTATTAATAAAGTCTGTAAATTGTTCAAAGTTTTGTTTAGTCGAAATCAAATTCTCTTTTCTTTCTCTATTTTCCATCAGGTACTGATAACGTAAATCCTCATATGCTTCGCATCGGAACAAAATGTGATCAACATCTTCCTCTGTACCGTTACAAGCCGGACAACTTGGCGATGCAGTGGAGCCACGTCTGCAGAGTGACATATTAATTGGTCCATATCCTGTAATAATATATACCACATATCTACCTGGTTTAAACCAGGTGTTTTTTATTGCAAAACCAACATCCTTAATAAAATTATACGTCTCCCTTCCTCTTGTATCACTAGACCATCTTTCTTGCCACTCACTATTTATCACTCTGCCAATTCGCTCTTTTTCTACTTCTATATCCAAATTTTCCACCATATCCTCATCAAAATAATAATCTTTCCAATTAACTCTCTTCTTTTTTCTAACTAAACTTAAAACGCCTTTTTCTATTATTTCCAGATCCAATGGTTTCAAACCGCAGACAACCTGCATTGCCGCCGTGGACACAGTCACACACGACCTCGACATTGCCAATAACATTACTCTCTGCGCAGCCATTAAGTGTCTTCTAACATGCGTTAACTGCACCTTATCATACCACACCGCCGAACAATACGTGCTTATCGGGAGAAAAACCGCTTTATATAAAATTGCCATTATGTTGGGTCTCAGCCCCCACTGCTCTCTTGCTAACCTTTTAATCGTCATAATAAAATTTGTTAATTTGTCTCGCATTTTCCGCGCATAGCCAATAAAGTTCATCTGTCTATCTATATCCATTCCCAGATATTTAATTTTTTCCAAAAACTGAATAGTTATACCATTAATTTTTAGGGTTGGCATCCTATTCTGGCTTAATTTGCCTTTCATTAGGAGCGCAGCCGACTTAGATGTTGAGACTTTAAGCTTATGCATGTTACACCAGTTGGTCAGCGTCTTTATCACTTTCTCTCCAGTTTCCTCAATGTCTCTTCTAGAATCACCTTTAATAATAAAAACGAGGTCATCTGCATATGCGACAACCTCGACTCTCGACATGTGATTTTCCTCTTCTAAATCATTCAATAAAGCATCAATGCACCAATTCCACGCTAGAGGACCAATTATCGATCCTTGGGGGCATCCTTTTTCCATTTTTCTCGACACTTCATCAAAATAAGATCTTACTATAGCCTTTCTTCCACTAAAATAACTGTCAATAGCCCTCAGCATGGAACTGCTGATCTCCGCCTGAATTAATCGCCTTTTAATCGATGGCCACCACAGGTTATCGAAGGCCCCTTCAATGTCAATGAATAATGCAACCACCAATTTTCTTCGTGCAGTACTCACCGCCTTCTTAAACTTTAAAATTGCATCTTCCGTAGACTTTGTTTTCCTAAATCCAAATTGGCAATCATTTGCCAAATCCTTTTCTCGGTACTGTTTTTCAATTCGTTCAACAATTATACGCTCATAAATCTTACCCATAACAGGTAATAGCGCAATAGGCCTATAGGAATTTAATAATCTTTTATCTTTAGTTTTGCTTTTTAAAATAATTTTCAATTCAGCTGTTTTCCAACTCCTTGGAAAAACCCCTTTCCTAAAACAATTATTGAAAAGCTTATAAAACATCTCTTTATTTACGTTCCAGGCTTCTTTAATAATCTCCGCTTTAAAGCCATCCATTCCTGGAGCTTTCTTATTTTTCATTCTCTTAATAGCCTCTCCAATTTCAACTAATGATATATCACTTTCCATATTCTGATTCCTATAAACTCTATTCGCTCTTCTCAAATTCTTGTGCACAATTGTTTCAGCCTGTCTTTCATCCCTAGGGACGCACTTATCGACCAAAGCTGTCATAGTCGTTCTCCAATCCATTGTGGTCTCTCCATTAGGAAGAATCAACGAACACACTGTCATTTTCTTTTTAATTTTGTCTCTCACTATCTTATACACTATCCCCCATGGATCTTTATTACCTTCAGTTGTCACAAAATTTTGCCAGGAATCCTTCTTCTTTCTTTTAATTTCCGAAACGTATCTATTTCTACTTCTTCTATATATCTCTCTATATTCTTGCTCAAGGTCTACCAATCCAAGCCTTCGAGCCCTTACATATTGTCTTTTATGCCTGTTCGTTTCTCTCCTAATGTCTCTCAACTCATCATCCCACCAGGGTTGTGTACGACTTCCAACTTTCCTTCGCGGGATAGCATTACTGCAAATCTCCTCTAAAGTACGGTTGAAAGTCCTTACGGCCATATCAGGTAATTGGTAACTCAGATCATCCAGGACTACATGATCAAATCTTTCAGCTACTTGGTCTCTAAACTTATCCCAATCAGCCTTTCGAATATTAAAGCCTTCAGTAATATTGTAACTTGCACGATACTCAGTACCAGTTACTATATTAAAAACTATAATATTGTGGTCGCTCGTCGAGCAGATGGTAAGTACCTTCCAATTCTCTTGCTTCCTTAACATATTCTCCGAGACCAGGGTAACATCAACGTTGGATTCGCCATGTACACTAAGGTAAGTAGGTGGATTATTCGGTTTGTTTAACACATGCATCCTGTTCGCGAACAGAAACTCCACCATAAGTCTGCCGCGCTCATCAGTCCCACCAGAATGCCATAGATTAGATTTTGCATTTGCGTCCATTGTAACAATTATTCTCTCTCCATTCAATTTATTTAATAGCCTCTCCACACTATCGAGAAATCTCCCGATAGGGTGTAGGCCTTGGCAATAAACATTGATAAAACAAAAACGTTCTCGCCCAGAACACACCTGAAAAGCCATAACATGCTGTGACTCTTCATACGTAATTTGAAAAACTTCCATCTTTGACTCGTCGACGACTGCTGCCACCCATGGATTTTGTACCGCTGGTTGTAATAGCCTTAAGCCAGGGGACGTATACCCCCTAGCCATTCCTCTGTAAGTATACGGCTCTTGTATACACAATATATCAATTTTTTCCTCTTTCATTATCAATTCTAAATTAGCAGCAGCAGCCATCGCTCTCTGTGCGTTTATTTGAGCGATTTTTAGGACCATTCGATTTTGTTATAATATATCTCCAGGTTTCTCACGTATTCTGGACAATCTTTACTTCTAACCGAATGGCAAACTTCCTTTCTTCTTAACTTGGTACAATTTACACACCGCGGTGTATCCTTCATACTACAATCACTCTTAAGGTGATCTTTACTCCCACACGTTTCACATAATTGCTCCTGTACATTACATACTTTCGCAATGTGGCCATACGCATGGCATTTAAAACAACGAGTTATGTTAATATATTCTTTAATGTTGTATGTCCTCCACATCATAAAAACTCTATTTTTATTTATTATGTTTTTATAGAATCTTCCAGGTAGTTGAACTACCCAGTTGACCCTATTCTCTTTCGCCTTAAATTGGTATCTAAAAGACACTTTCTCTTCTAGTTCTTCCAAATCCTTTCCATAACAATCAAAATTCTTTGTTATAAATTCCTCTTTTAGTTCATCAACCTTATACTCTTTCTCAACATCATAAATGATTATTGAGGGCAAGATCTTTTTAGGTTTCTCCAGTTTCAATCCAATTTCTTCCAATTTGGTGCTTTTTATTAACTCCAAATCCTTCTTATCCTTAATCTCCATCACTAAACCCTTCCTTCGCATCTGCCGAACCGACTTTACCTTCAACTGCTTCCTTACATCCTTCAATTTATTTGTCAATTGTGTCTTTAATTCCTCATTACTCCTACTATCTTCTTCTTTTTCAGGTTTAATTAATATTACTTCATAGGTTTCTTTATTAATACTTCTTTTTTCTTTTTCAGGTACCAGTTGTCGCTGAGCTCGTGGACCACCAGCTACTTGGGCGTAGCTCATCACCACAGGAGGAACCCCAGGAGAGGCACTGACGTGAGTAGCTTTAAGTCTTTCGTTTTCTAATATCTGTTCCTGTAATTTCGTTTCCATTACAAGCCACTTTTCCAATACAACTTTAATCGCTTGTCTGCTAAATTTGTTACTTTCTTCAAACAGAAAAGCTTCCAAACTTATTCTTTCTTTTCTTACTTCTTCTAACGTGCAGGCACCTGCACCTCCTACATTTCTCTCTCTTTCGCTTACTATTCTAGGACTTTTCGGGCTTAGCGTCACGTCCAAATCTTCATCTCCAAACAACTTCTTTCTCTTCATGCGGGGAGTAGACGGGGTTATCCTCCCATGGGAGGGCCCTGCCGTCTCCTCGCTAATCGACGAAAAGGAACTAGTCCTACTACGTCCTCCTCTTACTTCTCCTACCTCCATCTCTTCCACCTCTCCTGCCTCCTCCTTCTTCTTCATGCATTTTGGTTTTGGTTTTTTATAAGAATCCATATTTGGTCCCACGAGTAGGTCGGAAAATATGTCACCCCAGGCAGAGCCGCCGTACCTGGGGAAGCCTAGTACTACCGAGGGGTCGGCAGGTACCTCGGAGTTGGTCGCTCGGGATTGGGCTCACTCCCCCAACCATGCATCCCATCGCCGCGCACCATAGCTTAGGATTCGAGGGTAATTTATAGAGTTACCATCCTCACGGCCCAGGCGGTTAAGCCAAGGCCCCCGGCCCGACCTGCCGTCGCGTACCATTCACAAAACCAAAAGAGGAATTGTGAATGGGTCGTTGCAACGACCAACAGGGGGTTACGGTGTGTGTATGACTCAGGTACCCCGGGTTCGTTAAGCCCGTACTGCAGCTGAATGGCTGACAGCCCCTGGGGGAGACTTTGTAGGGACAGAATAGCCGTGGGTTTCCCGTGCGTTTCCTGCCAGAAGGCCCTACACGCACGGCCCCCACGGGCGCGGGATTGGGATACGCCCAATCAGCGCGTCCCCGTCTGGACGAGGACTACCAGTATGTCGGCGGGATGTAGGTCCCGACGACAAGTCACTGGTGGGGCCGAGCGCCTTTCCTCGCTCTACCGACATAGCAGGTCGGTGCCCGAGCTGTATCCGCAGCTCCCCCGTCGAAGGCCAAGAATGGGCCCTCTAGCCAGCATGTAGCTATCAACCACTGCCCCCGCGATGGTCCTTCCCACGACCGGGCCCGAGGCACTCCTCGGTGGGCCCCCGGTCCCCGCGGTACCAGTCTAGATCACTGGTCGGATCTGCGTGGCATGCCACTACCGATTGGTGACCCTACAATCACCGGCATCGGTCGGCCCGCGCCTCGGGTACGTGGAGACGCTACCCTCCAAAGGGTCCTACAGGAATCAACCACTAGGGTCTTTGACCTGCAGGACCCCCCCTGCGACCACAGGACACCCCACACACAATCACACATTCCTTCTCATTCGCACTCTTCTAGCAAACACATCCACCGCAAACTTACAGAATCTTTCGTACGTTTCCTTGCATTCCAATACACCACTCACATCCACATACCCATCCTCTCTCCTAACCGACACACCACACTCAACTGGGCACCTCACATCAGCATACAACGGACATTCAACCAACACATGCTTCCAATCCTCACACTCAGCACCACACAAACACTCCTTACTTACACTCAACCCACGGTCATACAAAAATGCATTCATACTGCCATGCCCAGTCAACAAGTAACACACATACAGCCCTGGCTCAAAACTCACATTCATCCCCGAAAACCTAACACTCGGCATAAATTCATACGTCACTCTTCCATTCCGACTCTCGTCCCATCTTCTCTGCCAGTGTTCATATGCTCTCACATTCATAAACTTCTTGCACTCCTCCAGCGACATACCCTCCACCTCGGTATCATCCACAAAATCCCTCACACTCAACCTCACACCCCTAGCTATCTTAAACGATGCACTCCTCACCCTACACTCGAGGTCCCATGGCAATGCCCCCATGAGCACTTGCATGGCCTCCGTCGACACTGTCCTACACACATTCAAACACGCATACATAACCAGCCGCTGACATCTATTCAACAAATCCCTTGCATACCGAAACTCCATCACATCACCCCATACACTGGCACCATACATAACACACGACACAAACAAACCCTTATATATCAATCGCATAGCACGCTTTCTCATACCCCATTCACGCCTAAGCACACGCCTCATCTGCCCTACCACATTCGTAACTTTCACTCTCAAATACTCTAAATGCACTTTAAAGTGCATTCTCTCACTCATCCACACACCCAAATACTTAACACTCTCCACATACGCAATCAATCCACCACCCACACGGACATTCGGACGTCTGGTAGCAGCCAGACTCCCTTTCAACAACATCAAAACAGTCTTACTCTCAGACACACCCACACCAACACGCTGCCCCCAATCACTCACAATCGTCATCCACTCCGTTCCCTTTCGCTCTAGCTCCACCCGATTCCGCCCTTCCACCAACAAAACCAAATCATCCGCATACGCCACACACTTACATCCAGCCTCGGTCAGCCGCCACAGGAGTTCATCCATCATCAGGTTCCATATAAATGGACCACAGATGGAACCCTGCGGACAGCCCCGCCGCACCTCCTTCCACACTACATCATTCGCACCCACCATACACACCATCCTCTCCCTAAAATAACTCTCCCATAACCCGATCTCCTCGCATCCCACATCCCTTAACTTCCCAATCACCCTCCCCCATTCAAGATTATCAAACGCACCCTTGAAATCGACAAACACTCCAAGCACATACTTCCTCTCACTATCTCTCACATACTCCTTCACACACAACCAGGCACTCTCCGTCGACCTGCCCCTCACAAACCCATGCTGCGCCGGGCTCATCCTGTCACCCACCTTCCGCTCAAGCCTCCTCACCATCATCTTCTCTAGCACTTTTCCAAACACCGACAGCAGACATATCGGCCTGTAGGACCCAGGATCCGACCGCACTTTCTCCGGCGACTTCAACAACACAATCATTCTCGCTTTCTTCCACTCAACCGGAAAATACCCCCCGGCCAAGCACAAATCATACACTCTCTTCAACCACTCCGGAATCACCCTCCACACAACACGCAACATTTCCACACTGATCCCATCCAACCCCGGCGCCTTACGCAACTTCAAAGCTCTCACACACTCATCCACTTCATTCCATTCAAAACCCATCCCACCGAGGTCCCCATACAGCCTCCGTCCTTCATCCATACCTATGTTGGCAGCAGGGAAAAACCTGTCCATCAACATATCCACACTCTCCCTCCACGTACTCGACACCACACCATCCACTTTCATCGCACTCAATCTATCCCTCGCATACTTCCCACGACAAATTTTGTACACAGGACCCCACGGATCAAGGTTGGAAGATTCACTCACAAACTCTCTCCAATTCCGTTCTTTCGCTCTCCACATCTCACCCTTGTACTCCGACAGCAACCTCCTATACTCCATCCTCCTTTCATCAACATTCACACCCCGTCTCCTAGCCTTCTGAAGCCTACGTCTGCCCTTCCTCACTTCCCTCTTCAGCCTCTCCAAAGCCTCCGTCCACCACACAATCTTCCCCACATTCACGCGCTTAACCTCCTTAAACCTTCTCCTGTTGGCCTCCCGTATCCACGACATCATTATCTCCAACATCCTATCCACACCTATTCCATCCATGTCCCCTCCATACGACCGCAAGCCCTCCCTCAAATCATCCATATACCCCTCCCAGTCAGCATTCCTAGTGGACCATCTGGTCCCCACATCCACTTCATCCCTACCCACCTGACCACTCGTCATCACAACCAAAATCACATTATGATCACTCACTCCCCAATCATGCTTAACACTCCATTCAAACCTGCACCCCACACACACATCATTCACAATCGTCACATCTATATCACTCTCACCCCTCATACCCGAAAACGTATAATATTCACTCGGCTCATTCAACACAGACATCCCATTCGCCAAGATCCATTCCTCTAACACCTCCCCACGCATCTCACTCACCCGTGACCGGCCACCGCCCTTGCTAAACCACAAGGGCGAAACAGCGTTCGCATCCATCCCAACTAACACACACCTGCCCCTCGCAAAATTCCGCACCCCATCCATATAAGCCAAATACGGCTCGATGTCCTGCCCATACTGGCAGTACATCGACACAACATACATCTCCCCAAAATCCCCTTTCAACCAAACACAGACACCCCACTCATTCGTACACTCTCTCACACACATAACCTCCAGCTGCGCATCATTCACAACTATAGCAGCTCTAACCACTCCACCCTCACACACATACACATCCATACCAAGCGGCAAACCTCTCACCCTCCCATCCATAAAATACGGTTCCTGCAATAGTGCAACACTCACACCACGCTCACTTACAACCTTACCCAAATCACACATTACCGCATACGCTCTCTGACAATTACACTGCACTATATTAAGTCCCGTATTAGCCATTGCTAATTCTCTGTCTCTCTCTATCTAACATTCTCAAATACTCCGGGCACTCCTCAGACACAACCGCGTGATCACACCTCATACCCCTAATCTTGCAGTTACGACACACCACATCCTTCTTACAACTACCTCTCAAATGTCCAGTCTCACCACACCGCTGACACAATCTCTCAGTCACACTACACTCACGCATCATGTGCCCAAAAGCATAACACTTATGACATCTCAGCACACTCAAGAACTCTCTCACCTTACACGCATGCCATTTCACATACACACGTCCCTCCTTACACAGTACATCCCTCACCTTCCCACTCACCTCCATAATCACATTCCCAACACTCACATTCTTCCTATTCACCCTACTCAATATTCTCACCCGCTCCCTAAATTCACTCTCACTAACACTACCCTTAATATTCTTTTCATACATTTCATTCATGAACTCCTGACTCGCCATCTCATTCGGCACATCATACACAATCACCTTAGGACCTATCTTCCTAGGCAATTCCACTTTCAAACCAATTTCATCAAACTTCTTACATTCACGCACCGACTTCAAATCACTCTCACTCGCCGTCTCAATCGCTATACCACCCGCTCTGATCTTCCTCACCGCTTTCACACGCACATTCAACACACCACTCACCTCACGCATCACTTTCTCCTTCACCTGCTCACTCGTCGCTTTCACCGTCGCATCCTTAGGCCTAACGACCACCGCATACGACTTCGCATTGGACCGCACACTCTCCGATTTACTCACACCAGACATACCAGGCACACCCCTCACCACACTAGTACCAGCCACACTCGCATAACTCCCACCACCCTTCCCACTCATTCCACTCATCCCCATACTCATAAGCCTCTCGCACTCATCCAATCTTCCTTGCAGCCTCTCATTCTTATTCATCAGCCTAATCAGTTGCTCCTCATATTCACTCACAGCACTCAAAATAACCTGACTCGCAGCCTTGGACACTCTATTAGAATCAACAAACACAAACGCACGCAACCTTAACCCAATCATTCTCATCCTCGCCACATCATCATCCACGTCCTCGCTCACACTTTCCACTCCGCCGTCCCTAACATCTTTCATATCCTTTCTCCGCTTCCCCAACACCGGACTCCTCTCCCCACTACACACTGAAGAGGCCCTGGACCTAGCATAACCAGACCCAGATGCCCCCATCCCCACATCCACACACTCCTCCATCCGACTCTCCTTCTCGTCATTCCCCCCCTTATCCCCAGAAGAACAAAGATCCATATAGTTCCCACGAGCAGGGACGAACTAAAAGTCACTTCCCGGGTGACGCCCTTTCCGAGAAGAAGGCTCGATACTCAGGAGATCGCCAGGTGTCCTGAGGTGACCGCTAGGGATTGAAGCTACCCCTCCAATCATGCATCCCATCACCGCGCATCATAGCTTGGGATTCGGGGGAAATTTACAGAGTTACCATCCTCACGGCCCAGGCGGTTAAGCCAAGACCCCCGGCCCGACCTGCCATCGCGTACCATTCGCAAAACCTAAAAGGAATTGCGAACGGGTCGTCGCGACGACCAACAGGGGGTTACGGTGTGTGTATGACTCAGGTACCCCGGGTTCGTTAAGCCCGTACTGCAGCTGAATGGCTGACAGCCCCTGGGGGGACTTTGTAGGGACATGTAGTGTGTAGCCGTTATTCTGTCCAAGCGCGTTGCCACTTGGGGACTTTGCTGTACCTCAGACCGAAGGTCTATACCAGCAACTACATTTTGCCTGATGTTCGGGCATCTACTTTTCACGCGTCGTTATGCGTTTGGAGGCTAACGACGTCGAAACCTGCTGCCACCTCGAGTCCAACCCAATCCAGGAACGCTTGCCGAAGCAAGCGGGGCTTGTATCCCGGCCCGAGGAGGTCATTGCCGAAGCACATGACCTAGCATCCGTTCGAGTACATTTTCAAGCGTGGTTATTGGAGAGAATCCGCAGACTTCTCTCGTTCTGTTACGTAGCGTATTGCGTTCAATGGCGGTTTTGGTTTCGCCCTGCTTTCGTAAGTAGTACCGAGCGCGTATATGTCCGGAACTCCCTGTATAGGTCTTGTTTTACAAGATCGGCTTCGGTCACCGGCCACGGATGGCCAGCTTCCTCAGCCGCTTGTCTCAGGAGTTCTCGCGCGTCTCGGTACCTCCGGCACTCGAATAGGACGTGGTTAGGTGTTTCCACTTGGCCACAGTCGCAATTCTCGTGCGGTACTAAAGCGAATTCCTTGAGCTTGGCTCGGAAATCTCCGTGCCCGCTTAGGAATTGTACTACGTAGTGATCCAAGATCACCCAGCTTGCATTGAGACGGTCAGATACATCAGAGAAGTAGCGGTAGGTGACCCTACCTTTCTCCGATGACGACCATCTCGTTTGCCACATATTGAGAAGTTCCGCTCGCACCAAGGCTTTCGCCTGAGCAGCGGTTACTTCTCCAGCCGCCAAATCGGCTCGACTTATTCGACAATTTCCGACTTCGATATTGATTTGTCTTCTAATCTGGTATGCACACGCGCGCTCCACTAACACCAAGTCTATCGGCATCGTCCCGGCGATCACAGTGATCGCGTCGGTAGATACCGTGCGATAGGCCTTGGTGACGGCGAGCAAAACATGTCTCTGCGCCCTGGCAAGTTTAGTTCTTGTCACAGAGGTGAGCATGTCTACCCATCCGGCGGCGGCGTATGTCGTGATCGGGACGAAGAGACCTTTGTACAAAGTACGCATGGTTCTGTGTCCCAATCCCCAGTTTGATCGAGCAAGTCTTGCTAGCGTATAAAACGTTCGCATGACTTTGGCATTCAAATATTCGACGTGGGATCTTACTCCCATTCGCGCATCGATGTGAACACCCAAGTACCTTATGGTTTGCTTGAGTGCCACACTTCTCCCGTTTATCCTTATCACAGGAGGTCGTTCTCTATCCAGGTTTCCTTTCAAGAGAATCATCTCGGTCTTAGTCGCGGATAGTGTAAGTTTCTGCGTGGCGCACCACTCAGAAATTGTATCCGCGACTCTTTGCCCTCTTTGCTGCAACTGATTCCTCGAGTTTCCGTAGAATACCACGAGTAAGTCGTCAGCGTAGGCTATTGGCTCGCAAGCCAGGTGTTCGTTTGATAGGAGCTGTAGAACTTCGTCAAAGACTAGGTTCCAACAGCTCGGACCGAGTATCGACCCCTGCGGGCAGCCCTTGGTGACTTGCTTACGCACATTACCGTGTTTGGAAACTATTGTAACCATACGGTCAGCGAAATAGTCGACCATGAGTCGATAAAGATTTCGGGGACATCCCCGGCGTTTCAGCTTCTGAAGTATGCTTGGCCACCAAACATTATCAAAAGCTCCGGCGATGTCGAAGGAGAGACCCATCACATATCGTTCCTCTCGCTGGGATATCAATTCCCTGAGCTTCACCACGGCGTCTTCCGTGGATCGTCCAGGCCTGAATCCATATTGCCGATCGGAACTATGTTCTGGGTTTAGGAATATGTTACTCATTCGGTTAAGCATTAGTCTCTCTAATACTTTGCCTAAGATGGAAAGTAGGCATATCGGTCTATACGACTTGACGTCCGTTGGTGGTTTATCGGGCCCTTTCAAGATTGCTCTGATCGAGCCGATTTTCCACCTAACGGGGAAGACCCCGTGCGCTAGACACCCGTTGTAGAGTCGAAGTAGAGCACTATGGATGGATCCATAAGCACATTTAACCACCTCGGCCTCTATACGGTCCAGCCCAGGGCATTTGCCTCGCTTTAAGCGCGATACTGCAGCTCCGAGCTCATTCCTCGTGAAGACTGGACAGTCTTCAGTCGGCGGATCGGTTGCAGCATCAGCTCTGGTGTTTGCTTGCTCCGGCGTTTCATCCGTGGACGAGTCGCCCGGGATTAGCGCCTGTAGGAGCTGCGAGGCAGTCGATTCCCAGTCAGTCGTATATCCTTCCGGCGTTCGAATGTTTGAGACCGCAGTCTCAACACAGAGTTTCTTTTGGGCGATCTTGTAAACAAGTCCCCATGGCTCTTTATTCCCCTGCTCCGTCACAAAGTTCTGCCAGCTTTGTGCTTTCGCAGCGCGCACTGCGGCTGTGTAGGCGAGTCTAGATGTTCGATACTCAGCCTGCTTTGCCGCTCTCTCCTCCGAGTTCCTCTCGCGCTGAAAGGCTCGTCTAAGTCGATAGACTCGCGCTTTCATTCTCGTCAAATTTTCCGTCCACCATGGGACGGACTTTGAATGCCACTTCTTGGGGCGCATTGAGGCATTGCACGCATCGATGATCGATTTCTCGACCTCTTGTGCTAGGTGTTCGACTTCCCTGCGGCAACCAGTGCCGAGGGGTAATTGCCTCGCGCCCTCAAGAAGAACTTGATCAAATCGCTCCCAGTTCGCATGCAACGTGCGGAATCGAGGCTGTGGGCTTCGATTCTCATTCACGTCCGTGAACTGTAAGACAAAATCAATGAGTCGGTGGTCACTGGAGGTCCAATCCTCGTGAACCGTCCAGTTTCGCACAATTGTCGCCATGTCTGGAGTCGATAATGTGACATCGATCCATGACTCACCGGCAGGGCTGGAGTATGTAGGAATACTCCCAGCCTCGTTCAAAATCGTCAAGTCGTGTAATGCGATAAACTCTTCGAGTTTCTCGCCTCGCGTGTCCGGTCGAACGCTTTCTCCCCCCCAAAGGTGGGATTTGGCATTGACGTCCGCGGCTATCACGACTCGACGGTGTTGGAGAGCATCGAGTGTCCTCTCCAAGCGTGCCAGACTTGGTTCAATGTCTTCCGAGCATTGAAAGTACTGGCTAACGAGGTAGAAACTACCGAAGGGTCCGCTAATGCAAACGCAGGAGGTGTGAGTATCACACAGCTGTGTGATTTTTACCACCGAGATGTCCGGGTTTCTGACCACTATTGCGGCCATAGCCCGTTCATTCTCGGCGATCACCTTCGCCGTGAGCCCAAAGCCTGGAATCTGTCCCTGAAATTGGTAAGGTTCCTGCATGAGCAACACGTCGATCTCCTTTGCGTGCATTAGCTCGCTCACCTCACCATGAACAATTAGCGCACGCCGCATATTATGCTGCGCGATGCGCAATTGCCTTAGAGGATTCTCCGGGTCGTGTCTATCCATAATTGGTCCGAGATACTGCAAGATCGAGTGCTGCCTGATAGGCAGGGCAGTTCTTGTCTCGTGACTTATGGTCGTGCTTCTTGCCTCTTGCTTTACAGTTCGAGCAAGTTGGGGACTTACTCTTCGCTGTACAAGAGGCAATGGTATGCCCTTCTTCGGAGCAGTGACCGCAAACCTCGTTCTGCGCTTTACAATGTTTGGCCATGTGGCCAAACATTTGACACTTAAAGCATCGTGTAACGGAGACATAGTCCTGCACTCTGCATGCGGACCAGCCCAGGTACACTCTGCCCATGCTCTTCAGCCGCTGGCGAACCTGCGGACTGACTTCCATGACCCAGTTGGCAGTGTCCTTTTCCTTCGGGCCGGTTGCAAACCGGACCTTCAGATTGGACGACACATCCCCCTGGGTCATATCGCTGAGGTTTTGCTTCCAGATGCTGGAAGAAACCTCCTCTTTCCTCATCGACTTGGGAACGTCGTACACTATAAGTGTAGGGTTCCTCAAAGTCGGTAGAGTAGCTGAAAGTCCTACTTCTTTCAGCTTCGCGCAGTTGACGAAGGCCTTCAGATCCTCCTTGCGCTCGGTCTCGACGGCTATGCCACCGGAGTGGATGCGTCGGACAGACCTAACGCGGATCTTGGCTTTCGCCGGCTTAACCAGGGACAAAACAGTTTGTTTAGTAACTTCACTGTTTTGTCCTTTCCCTTTCGGCGGGAAAATACGCACCACGTGTCGTGGTGGTTTAACCGCCTCCGGGGAAACTCGGTTGGCATCGACCTTTACCGCTTGCGCGTAGGTCGTTGCCGCACGAACTGGTACAGGTTTCGCAGTCGGACGGGAACCCGTCGTCTGTGAAACCGTCGGGGCAACCCTCTCCGCGATCCTCTGGGAGGCTCTCACCTCTTGCCGGATCGCCGCGAGCTGTCCTTTTAGGAAAGAGTTCTGAATAAGAACCTCCTGGACTAGCTCGTAGAGAGCTGCCGCGTTGCCAACGATCAAGGCTCCGGTCTCCTTGCTGAGCCTGGATTCTTTTCCAAGACAGCTGGTCCGGATACCCTTGAACATTTTCGAGGCCTCTCCACTAATTTTGTCGAGAGGCCTGTTCGAAGGACCAGGTGCCGCCTCCGCCGACACCTTTCCTGGCATTTTCTCACCGCTTTTTTGGGCTTTCTCGGCCCTTTGCGGTTTCTCCTTCTTAACGACGGTTACCCAACCGTCGTTATCTACTTCATGGCCCAATCCTCCGTCCGTAGACGTGGCGTTGCCTTCAGAAGTCGCCTTCGGCTTTTTGGCCTCCGGCTTCTTCGGTGGATTTGTGCGGGGTGGTGTCCCCGGTCCGTCCTTCTTGACATCCTTTTTATCCACAGGGGATGTCGTACCTGCCGGCTTTGGTGGAGAAGCCGTCTTCCGCGTCGACGGTCTGGTGCAGGGGGGCGTTTTAGCGCCCTTACCCACTTCAACCGCCTTCGCTTTCTCTTTCTTCTGGGGTGGTGAAACCACCCCAGCTCTCTTACTCACCGCCGTCGTTCTGCCGGGAGCAGCGACGGCGGCCTCCTTCACTCCCTTTTCCCCCTTGCGGGGTACCGAGGCGTCAATGGGGGTTAATTTAATTTTTGGATCCATACTTGTCTGGAAACTGTTTCGTCCCGGCGTGTGTCCCGGCCTCCATGGACCCTCAATTGGAACCCGGCTCCGCCTGGGTTAGGACTTGCACCCGGGATATAGTCCGCGAACAAAGGCCGACCGGGCTTTCCCCGGACTCCTAGGTTCACTTCCTCGCCCAATAGAACCCACGAATGGTGTTCCGAGCCGATTGACTAGGCACAGGGCTGCTTTTCTCGCCTAGCCGCCTGTCTAGACGAAGCAGAGGCCAAAGGTACGTGTTGGGCAGCTACACTCCCGCAGGAGAGAGGGCCCTCAGATCCCAGGATCCTCCTTTCCGCCGACACAGGTCGCCACGCACGGCAAACACGTGGGGAACAAACCTCAAGCAGATGTTCCCTCTGCTTCGCTACGCCCGGTTTCTGTTCCCTGTTTTTGCAGGGAACCCGCTGCGTAACTAGGACATGACCTCGGGCATCATGTCCCTGTAGCATTAGCTCCAAAACGTGGGACTCGTCCTTAGCACGACTAGTAGAACTCACTTTGCCATCATCAACTATGCTCTTGACGCTTCAGCGTCCTTTTGCCATCGCCAACGACGGGAGCTGCTGTCAGCAGCGCGACGACGGTCTTACATGTATAAATACATGTTGTCTTTCGTCGTTGGCGTACCTTTCAGTGTTTTCGTCATACGCTGCATATCCTTCCTATATGCAGCGTCCGTATGGCAAGGACTCCGAGTCTGACAGAGCCGTACACCACCGGTTTACAGCTCGGAGTTGAGCTGGTCTAGGCGGAGTCTTCTAATGGCCAGGGGAGCGATCCACGTTTCGAGGCCCGTCTCCCTACCTAGGATACTAGCGTGGTTTCCCAGCCGACACCTTCAGGCAGTAGGGAGCAGCTCAGCTACTTCTACGGTGGCCTCCTTCCGTCATTCGTCTGGCATTACGACGTCTGCCACCAGATGTTTTGGTGTGCTGGGTTCTGCCAAGCCCAGCGGCGTATTGCTTTTCCCAGCGGCGTATTGCTTTTGGGGACGCATACAGACGTCGTTTCGTGTCTCTTTCTGGTCTTTTTACTTTGCTCAACGTGAAAAGGGGGCATATAGCCCCCTTTTTGATTTCTGGTGTCAGGATCGCCTCCTCGGAAAAGCATTAAAGCAAAAAGGGGGCTTATAGCCCCCTGGTATGAGTTAGGTCTTTCTTGGAGAAGCTCTAGGTGTTCGAGTAGGAACTTCGAAAAGTTCCTTAAGGTGAAAAAGGGGCATATAGCCCCTTTTTTTTGTACAATATACGCCTTCTCCAATAAGCCTTAACGTGAAATGGGGGCCGAAGCCCCCAGGTGTTAAGTATACGCTAGTCATAATGCTTCCCCATCTCTCTTTGCTTTCCTGACACCACTCCTTTCTGACATCTCTGTTTTGCACAGAACGAATGACGGATCACGTCTTGCTCGGGTAGGTGGGGTCGCTACTCCCATACGGTGTGCCCCTGCACCGCCCCTGCCGAAACCAGAGCCCCGTTGGCCGGCATAAATGCCGTTTGCAGCGTCCACCGCGTGGAGGAGGGGTTGGCACATGCGATCCTGGTGCCGTATAGCAAGCTATACGCCCGGACGGCTTCTAGACGCCCTTTGTAGGGACATGTAGTGTGTAGCCGTTATTTTGTCCAAGCGCGTTGCCACTTGGGGACTTTGCTGTACCTCAGACCGAAGGTCTATACCAGCAACTACATTTTGCCTGATGTTCGGGCATCTACTTTTCACGCGTCGTTATGCGTTTGGAGGCTAACGACGTCGAAACCTGCTGCCACCTCGAGTCCAACCCAATCCAGGAACGCTTGCCGAAGCAAGCGGGGCTTGTATCCCGGCCCGAGGAGGTCATTGCCGAAGCACATGACCTAGCATCCGTTCGAGTACATTTTCAAGCATGGTTATTGGAGAGAATCCGCAGACTTCTCTCGTTCTGTTACGTAGCGTAATGCGTTCAATGGCGGTTTTGGTTTCGCCCTGCTTTCGTAAGTAGTACCGAGCGCGTATATGTCCGGAACTCCCTGTATAGGTCTTGTTTTACAAGATCGGCTTCGGTCACCGGCCACGGATGGCCAGCTTCTTCAGCCGCTTGTCTCAGGAGTTCTCGCGCGTCTCGGTACCTCCGGCACTCGAATAGGACGTGGTTTGGTGTTTCCACTTGGCCACAGTCGCAATTCTCGTGCGGTACTAAAGCAAATTCCTTGAGCTTGGCTCGGAAATCTCCGTGCCCGCTTAGGAATTGTACTACGTAGTGATCCAAGATCACCCAGCTTGCATTGAGACGGTCAGATACATCGGAGAAGTAGCGGTAGGTGACCCTACCTTTCTCCGATGACGACCATCTCGTTTGCCACATATTGAGAAGTTCCGCTCGCACCAAGGCTTTCGCCTGAGCAGCGGTTACTTCTCCAGCCGCCAAATCGGCTCGACTTATTCGACAATTTCCGACTTCGATATTGATTTGTCTTTTAATCTGGTATGCACACGCGCGCTCCACTAACACCAAGTCTATCGGCATCGTCCCGGCGATCACAGTGATCGCGTCGGTAGATACCGTGCGATAGGCCTTGGTGACGGCGAGCAAAACATGTCTCTGCGCCCTGGCAAGTTTAGTTCTTGTCACAGAGGTGAGCATGTCTACCCATCCGGCGGCGGCGTATGTCGTGATCGGGACGAAGAGACCTTTGTACAAAGTACGCATGGTTCTGTGTCCCAATCCCCAGTTTGATCGAGCAAGTCTTGCTAGCGTATAAAACGTTCGCATGACTTTGGCATTCAAGTATTCGACGTGGGATCTTACTCCCATTCGCGCATCGATGTGAACACCCAAGTACCTTATGGTTTGCTTGAGTGCCACACTTCTCCCGTTTATCCTTATCACAGGAGGTCGTTCTCTATCCAGATTTCCTTTCAAGAGAATCATCTCGGTCTTAGTCGCGGATAGTGTAAGTTTCTGCGTGGCGCACCACTCAGAAATTGTATCCGCGACTCTTTGCCCTCTTTGCTGCAACTGATTCCTCGAGTTTCCGTAGAATACCACGAGTAAGTCGTCAGCGTAGGCTATTGGCTCGCAAGCCAGGTGTTCGTTTGATAGGAGCTGTAGAACTTCGTCGAAGACTAGGTTCCAACAGCTCGGACCGAGTATCGACCCCTGAGGGCAGCCCTTGGTGACTTGCTTACGCACATTACCGTGTTTGGAAACTATTGTAACCATACGGTCAGCGAATTAGTCGACCATGAGTCGATAAAGATTTCGGGGACATCCCCGGCGTTTCAGCTTCTGAAGTATGCTTGGCCACCAAACATTATCAAAAGCTCCGGCGATGTCGAAGGAGAGACCCATCACATATCGTTCCTCTCGCTGGGATATCAATTCCCTGAGCTTCACCACGGCGTCTTCCGTGGATCGTCCAGGCCTGAATCCATATTGCCGATCGGAACTATGTTCTGGGTTTAGGAATATGTTACTCATTCGGTTAAGCATTAGTCTCTCTAATACTTTGCCTAAGATGGAAAGTAGGCATATCGGTCTATACGACTTGACGTCCGTTGGTGGTTTATCGGGCCCTTTCAAGATTGCTCTGATCGAGCCGATTTTCCACCTAACGGGGAAGACCCCGTGCGCTAGACACCCGTTGTAGAGTCGAAGTAGAGCACTATGGATGGATCCATAAGCACATTTAACCACCTCGGCCTCTATACGGTCCAGCCCAGGGCATTTGCCTCGCTTTAAGCGCGATACTGCAGCTCCGAGCTCATTCCTCGTGAAGACTGGACAGTCTTCAGTCGGCGGATCGGTTGCAGCATCAGCTCTGGTGTTTGCTTGCTCCGGCGTTTCATCCGTGGACGAGTCGTCCGGGATTAGCGCCTGTAGGAGCTGCGAGGCAGTCGATTCCCAGTCAGTCGTATATCCTTCCGGCGTTCGAATGTTTGAGACCGCAGTCTCAACACAGAGTTTCTTTTGGGCGATCTTGTAAACAAGTCCCCATGGCTCTTTATTCCCCTGCTCCGTCACAAAGTTCTGCCAGCTTTGTGCTTTCGCAGCGCGCACTGCGGCTGTGTAGGCGAGTCTAGATGTTCGATACTCAGCCTGCTTTGCCGCTCTCTCCTCCGAGTTCCTCTCGCGCTGAAAGGCTCGTCTAAGTCGATAGACTCGCGCTTTCATTCTCGTCAAATTTTCCGTCCACCATGGGACGGACTTCGAATGCCACCTCTTGGGGCGCATTGAGGCATTGCACGCATCGATGATCGATTTCTCGACCTCTTGTGCTAGGTGTTCGACTTCCCTACGGCAACCAGTGCCGAGGGGTAATTGCCTCGCGCCTTCAAGAAGAACTTGATCAAATCGCTCCCAGTTCGCATGCAACGTGCGGAATCGAGGCTGTGGGCTTCGATTCTCATTCACGTCCGTGAACTGTAAGACAAAATCAATGAGTCGGTGGTCACTGGAGGTCCAATCCTCGTGAACCGTCCAGTTTCGCACAATTGTCGCCATGTCTGGAGTCGATAATGTGACATCGATCCATGACTCACCGGCAGGGCTGGAGTATGTAGGAATACTCCCAGCCTCGTTCAAAATCGTCAAGTCGTGTAATGCGATAAACTCTTCGAGTTTCTCGCCTCGCGTGTCCGGTCGAACGCTTTCTCCCCCCCAAAGGTGGGATTTGGCATTGACGTCCGCGGCTATCACGACTCGACGGTGTTGGAGAGCATCAAGTGTCCTCTCCAAGCGTGCCAGACTTGGTTCAATGTCTTCCGAGCATTGAAAGTACTGGCTAACGAGGTAGAAACTACCGAAGGGTCCGCTAATGCAAACGCAGGAGGTGTGAGTATCACACAGCTGTGTGATTTTTACCACCGAGATGTCCGGGTTTCTGACCACTATTGCGGCCATAGCCCGTTCATTCTCGGCAATCACCTTCGCCGTGAGCCCAAAGCCTGGAATCTGTCCCTGAAATTGGTAAGGTTCCTGCATGAGCAACACGTCGATCTCCTTTGCGTGCATTAGCTCGCTCACCTCACCATGAACAATTAGCGCACGCCGCATATTATGCTGCGCGATGCGCAATTGCCTTAGAGGATTCTCCGGGTCGTTTCTATCCATAATTCGTACGAGATACTGCTAGGTCTAAAGCTGCCTTATAGGCAGGGCAGTTTTTGTCTCGCGACTTATGGTTGTGCTGCTTGCCTCTTGATTTACAGTTCGAGCAAGTCGGGGACTTACTCTTCGCCGTACAAGAGGCAATGGTATGCCCTTCTTCGGAGCAGTGACCGCAAACCTCGCTTTTTGCTTTACAATGTTTGGCCATGTGGCCAAACATTTGACACTTAAAGCAGCGTGTAACAGAGACATAGTCCTGCACTCTGCATGCGGACCAGCCCAGGTACACTCTGCCCATGCTCTTCAGCCGCTGGCGAACCAGCGGACTGACTTCCATGACCCAGTTGGCAGTGTCCTTTTCCTTCGGGCCGGTTGCAAACCGGACCTTCAGATTGGACGACACATCCCCCTGGGTCATATCGCTGAGGTTTTGCTTCCAGATACTGGAAGAAACCTCCTCTTTCCTCATCGACTTGGGAACGTCATACACTATAAGTGTAGGGTTCCTCAAGGTCGGTAGAGTAGCTGAAAGTCCTACCTCTTTCAGCTTCGCGCAGTTGACGAAGGCCTTTAGATCCTCCTTGCGTTCAGTCTCGACGGCTATGCCACCGGAGTGGATGCGTCGGACGGACCTCACGCGGATCTTGGCTTTCGCCGGCTTGACCAGTGACAGAACAGTTTGTTTGGTCACGTCGCTGTTCTGTCCTTTCCCTTTCGGCGGGAAAATACGCACCACATGTCGTGGTGGTTTTACCGCTTCCGGGGAAACTCGATTGGCGTCAACCTTTACCGCTTGCGCGTAGGTTGTTGCCGCACGAACTGGTGCGGGTTTCGCAGTCGGACGGGAACCCGTCGTCTGCGAAACCGTCGGGGCAACCCTCTCTGCGATCCTCTGGGAGGCTCTCACCTCTTGCCGGATCGCCGCGAGCTGTCCTTTTAGGAAAGAGTTCTGCACGAGAACCTCCTGGACTAGCTCGTAGAGAGCTGCCGCGTTGCCAACGATCAAGGCTCCGGTTTCCTTGCTGAGCCTGGATTCTTTTCCAAGACAGCTGGTCCGGATACCCTTGAACAGTTTCGAGGCCTCTCCACTAATTTTGTCGAGAGGCCTGTTCGAAGGACCAGGTGTCGCCTCCGCCGACACCTTTCCTGGCATATTCTCGCCGCTTTTCCGGGCTTTCTCTGCCCTCTGCGGCTGCCTTTGTAGGGACAGAATAGCCGTGGGTTTCCCGTGCGTTTCCTGCCAAAAGGCCCTACACGCACGGCCCCCACGGGCGCGGGATTGGGATACGCCCAATCAGCGCGTCCCCGTCTGGACGAGGACTACCAGTATGTCGGCGGGATGTAGGTCCCGACGACAAGTCACTGGTGGGGCCGAGCGCCTTTCCTCGCTCTACCGACATAGCAGGTCGGTGCCCGAGCTGTATCCGCAGCTCCCCCGTCGAAGGCCAAGAATGGGCCCTCTAGCCAGCATGTAGCTATCAACCACTGCCCCCGCGATGGTCCTTCCCACGACCGGGCCCGAGGCACTCCTCGGTGGGCCCCCGGTCCCCGCGGTACCAGTCTAGATCACTGGTCGGATCTGCGTGGCATGCCACTACCGATTGGTGACCCTACAACCACCGGCATCGGTCGGCCCGCGCCTCGGGTACGTGGAGACGCTACCCTCCAAAGGGTCCTACAGGAATCAACCACTAGGGTCTTTGACCTGCAGGACCCCCCCTGCGACCACAGGACACCCCACACACAATCACACATTCCTTCTCATTCGCACTCTTCTAACAAACACATCCATCGCAAACTTACAGAATCTTTCGTACGTTTCCTTGCATTCCAACACACCACTCACATCCACATACCCATCCTCTCTCCTGACCGACACACCGCACCCGACCAGGCACCTCACATCATCATACAACGGACATTCAACCAACACATGCTTCCAATCCTCACACTCAGCACCACACAAACACTCCTTACTTACACTCAACCCACGGTCATACAAAAATGCATTCATACTGCCATGCCCAGTCAACAAGTAACACACATACAGCCCCGGCTCAAAACTCACATTCATCCCCGAAAACCTAACACTCCGTATAAACTCATACGTTACTCTTCCATTCCGACTCTCATCCCATCTTCTCTGCCAGTGTTCATATGCTCTCACATTCATAAACTTCTTACACTCATCCAGCGACATACCATTCACTTCGGCATCATCCACAAAATCTGTCACACTCAACCTCACACCCTCAGCTATCTTAAACAACGCACTCCTCACCCTACACTCGAGGTCCCATGGCAATGCCCCCATCAGCACTTGCATGGCCTCCGTCGACACTGTCCTACACACATTCAAACACGCATACATAACCAACCGCTGACATCTATTCATCGAATCCCTCGCATACTGAAACTCCATCACCTCACCCCATACACTGGCAGCATACATCACACACGACATAAACAAACCCTTATAAATCACTCGCATAGCACGCTTTTTCATACCCCATTCACGCCTAAGCACACGCCTCATTTGCCCCACCACATTCGTAACTTTCACTCTCAGATACTCCAAATGCACCTTAAAGTGCATTCTCTCACTCATCCACACACCCAAATACTTAACACTCTCCACATACGCAATCAATCTACCACCCACACGGACATCCGGACGTCTGGTAGCAGCCAGACTCCCTTTCAGCAACATCAAAACAGTCTTACTCTCAGACACACCCACACCAACACGCTGTCCCCAATCACTCACAATCCTCATCCACTCCGTTCCCTTTCGCTCTAGCTCCACCCGATTCCGCCCCTCCACCAACAAAACCAAATCATCCGCATACGCCACACACTTACATCCAGCCTCGGTCAGCCGCCACAGGAGTTCATCCATCATCAGGTTCCATATAAATGGACCACAGATGGAACCCTGCGGACAGCCCCGCCGCACCTCCTTCCACACTACATCATTCGCACCCACCATACACACCATCCTCTCCCTAAAATAACTCTCCCATAACCCGATCTCCTCGCATCCCACATCCCTTAACTTCCCAATCACCCTCCCCCATTCAAGATTATCAAACGCACCCTTGAAATCGACAAACACTCCAAGCACATACTTCCTCTCACTATTTCTCACACACTCCTTCACACACAACCAAGCACTCTCCGTCGACCTGCCCCTCACAAACCCATGCTGCGCCGGGCTCATCCTATCACCCACCTTCCGCTCAAGCCTCCTCACCATCATCTTCTCCAGCACTTTCCCAAACACCGACAGCAGACATATCGGCCTGTAGGACCCAGGATCCGACCGCACCTTCTCCGGCGATTTCAACAACACAATCATTCTCGCTTTCTTCCACTCAACCGGAAAATACCCCCCGGCCAAGCACAAATCATACACTCTCTTCAACCACTCCGGAATCACCCTCCACACAACACGCAACATTTCCACACTGATCCCATCCAACCCCGGCGCCTTACGCAACTTCAAAGCTCTCACAGATTCATCCACTTCATTCCATTCAAAACCCATCCCACCGAGGTCCCCATACAGCCTCCGTCCTTCATCCATACCTATGTTGGCAGCAGGGAAAAACCTGTCCATCAACATATCCACACTCTCCCTCCACGTACTCGACACTACCCCATCCACTTTCATCGCACTCAATCTATCCCTCGCATACTTCCCACGACAAATCTTGTACACAGGACCCCATGGATCAAGGTTGGAAGATTCACTCACAAACTCTCTCCAATTCCGTTCTTTCGCTCTCCACATCTCACCCTTGTACTCCGACAACAACCTCCTATACTCCATCCTCCTTTCCTCAACATTCACACCCCGTCTCCTAGCCTTCTGAAGCCTACGTCTGCCCTTCCTCACTTCCCTCTTCAGCCTCTCCAACGCCTCCGTCCACCACACAATCTTCCCCACATTCACGCGCTTAACCTCCTTAAACCTTCTCCTGTTCGCCTCACGTATCCACGACATCATCATCTCCAACATCCTATCCACACCCATCCCATCCATGTCCCCTCCATACGACCGCAGGCCCTCCCTCAAATCATCCATATATCCCTCCCAGTCAGCATTCCTAGTGGACCATCTGGTCCCCACATCCACTTCATCCCTACCCACCTGATCGCTCGTCATCACAACCAAAATCACATTATGATCACTCACTCCCCAATCATGCTTAACACTCCATTCAAACCTGCACCCCACACACACATCATTCACAATCGTCACATCTATATCACTCTCACCCCTCATACCCGAAAACGTATAATATTCACTCGGCTCATTCAACACAGACATCCCATTCGCCAAGATCCATTCCTCCAACACCTCCCCACGCATCTCACTCACCCGTGACCGGCCACCGCCCTTGCTAAACCACAAGGGCGAAACAGCGTTCGCATCCATCCCAACTAACACACACCTGCCCCTCGCAAAATTCCGCACCCCATCCATATAAGCCAAATACGGCTCGATGTCCTGCCCATACTGGCAGTACATCGACACAACATACATCTCCCCAAAATCCCCTTTCAACCAAACACAGACACCCCACTCATTCGTACACTCTCTCACACACATAACCTCCAACCGCGCATCATTCACAACTATAGCAGCTCTAACCACTCCACCCTCACACACATACACATCCATACCAAGCGGCAATCCTCTCACCCTCCCATCCATAAAATACGGTTCCTGCAATAGTGCAACACTCACACCACGCTCACTTACAACCTTACCCAAATCACACATTACCGCATACGCTCTCTGACAATTACACTGCACTATATTAAGTCCCGTATTAGCCATTGCTAATTCTCTGTCTCTCTCTATCTAACATTCTCAAATACTCCGGGCACTCCTCAGACACAACCGCGTGATCACACCTCATACCCCTAATCTTGCAGTTACGACACACCACATCCTTCTTACAACTACCTCTCAAATGTCCAGTCTCACCACACCGCTGACACAATCTCTCAGTCACACTACACTCACGCATCATGTGCCCAAAAGCATAACACTTGTGACATCTCAGCACACTCAAGAACTCTCTCACCTTACACGCATGCCATTTCACATACACACGTCCCTCCTTACACAGTACATCCCTCACCTTCCCACTCACCTCCATAATCACATTCCCAACACTCACATTCTTCCTATTCACCCTACTCAATATTCTCACCCGCTCCCTAAATTCACTCTCACTAACACTACCCTTAATATTCTTCTCATACATTTCATTCATGAACTCCTGACTCGCCATCTCATTCGGCACATCATACACAATCACCTTAGGACCTATCTTCCTAGGCAATTCCACTTTCAAACCAATTTCATCAAACTTCTTACATTCACGCACCGACTTCAAATCACTCTCACTCGCCGTCTCAATCGCTATACCACCCGCTCTGATCTTCCTCACCGCTTTCACACGCACATTCAACACACCACTCACCTCACGCATCACTTTCTCCTTCACCTGCTCACTCGTCGCTTTCACCGTCGCATCCTTAGGCCTAACGACCACCGCATACGACTTCGCATTCGACCGCACACCCTCCGATTTACCCACACCAGACATACCAGGCACACCCCTCACCACACTAGTACCAGCCACACTCGCATAACTCCCACCACCCTTCCCACTCATTCCACTCATCCCCATACTCATAAGCCTCTCGCACTCATCCAATCTTCCTTGCAGCCTCTCATTCTTATTCATCAGCCTAATCAATTGCTCCTCATACTCACTCACAGCACTCAAAATAACCTGACTCGCAGCCTTTGACACTCTATTAGAGTCAACAAACACAAACGCACGCAACCTCAACCCAATCATTCTCATCCTCGCCACGTCATCATCCACATCCTCACCCACACTTTCCACTCCGCCTTCCCTAACATCCCTCATATCCTTCCTCCGCTTCCCCAACACCGGACTCCTCTCCCCACTACACACTGAAGAGGCCCTGGACCTAGCATAACCAGACCCAGATGCCCCCATCCCCACATCCACACACTCCTCCATCCGACTCTCCTTCTCGTCATTCCCCCCCTTATCCCCAGAAGAACAATTATCCATATAGTTCCCACGAGCAGGGACGAACTAAAAGTCACTTCCCGGGTGACGCCCTTTCCGAGAAGAAGGCTCGATACTCAGGAGATCGCCAGGTGTCCTGAGGTGACCGCTAGGGATTGAAGCTACCCCTCCAATCATGCATCCCATCACCGCGCATCATAGCTTGAGATTCGGGGGTAATTTACAGAGTTACCATCCTCACGGCCCAGGCGGTTAAGCCAAGACCCCCGGCCCGACCTGCCATCGCGTACCATTCGCAAAACCTAAAAGGAATTGCGAACGGGTCGTCGCGACGACCAACAGGGGGTTACGGTGTGTGTATGACTCAGGTACCCCGGGTTCGTTAAGCCCGTACTGCAGCTGAATGGCTGACAGCCCCTGGGGGGCCTTTGTAGGGACAGAATAGCCGTGGGTTTCCCGTACGTTTCCTGCCAAAAGGCCCTACACGCACGGCCCCCACGGGCGCGGGATTGGGATACGCCCAATCAGCGCGTCCCCGTCTGGACGAGGACTACCAGTATGTCGGCGGGATGTAGGTCCCGACGACAAGTCACTGGTGGGGCCGAGCGCCTTTCCTCGCTCTACCGACATAGCAGGTCGGTGCCCGAGCTGTATCCGCAGCTCCCCCGTCGAAGGCCAAGAATGGGCCCTCTAGCCAGCATGTAGCTATCAACCACTGCCCCCGCGATGGTCCTTCCCACGACCGGGCCCGAGGCACTCCTCGGTGGGCCCCCGGTCCCCGCGGTACCAGTCTAGATCACTGGTCGGATCTGCGTGGCATGCCACTACCGATTGGTGACCCTACAACCACCGGCATCGGTCGGCCCGCGCCTCGGGTACGTGGAGACGCTACCCTCCAAAGGGTCCTACAGGAATCAACCACTAGGGTCTTTGACCTGCAGGACCCCCCCTGCGACCACAGGACACCCCACACACAATCACACATTTCTTCTCATTCGCACTCTTCTAGCAAACACATCCACCGCAAACTTACAGAATCTTTCGTACGTTTCCTTGCATCCCAATACACCACTCACATCCACATACCCATCCTCCATCCTAACCGACACACCACACTCAACTGGGCACCTCACATCAGCATACAACGGACATTCAACCAACACATGCTTCCAATCCTCACACTCAGCACCACACAAACACTCCTTACTTACACTCAACCCACGGTCATACAAAAATGCATTCATACTGCCATGCCCAGTCAACAAGTAACACACATACAGCCCTGGCTCAAAACTCACATTCATCCCCGAAAACCTAACACTCGGTATAAATTCATACGTCACTCTTCCATTCCGACTTTCGTCCCATCTTCTCTGCCAGTGTTCATATGCTCTCACATTCATAAACTTCTTGCACTCCTCCAGCGACATACCCTCCACCTCAGTATCATCCACAAAATCCCTCACACTCAACCTCACACCCCTAGCTATCCTAAACGATGCACTCCTCACCCTACACTCGAGGTCCCATGGCAACGCCCCCATGAGCACTTGCATGGCCTCCGTCGACACTGTCCTACACACATTCAAACACGCATACATAACCAGCCGCTGACATCTATTCAACAAATCCCTTGCATACCGAAACTCCATCACATCACCCCATACACTGGCACCATACATCACACACGACACAAACAAACCCTTATATATCATTCGCATAGCACGCTTTCTCATACCCCATTCACGCCTAAGCACACGCCTCATCTGCCCTACCACATTCGTAACTTTCACTCTCAAATACTCTAAATGCACTTTAAAGTGCATTCTCTCACTCATCCACACACCCAAATACTTAACACTCTCCACATACGCAATCAATCTACCACCCACACGGACATTCGGACGTCTGGTAGCAGCCAGACTCCCTTTCAACAACATCAAAACAGTCTTACTCTCAGACACACCCACACCAACACGCTGCCCCCAATCACTCACAATCGTCATCCACTCCGTTCCCTTTCGCTCTAGCTCCACCCGATTCCGCCCTTCCACCAACAAAACCAAATCATCCGCATACGCCACACACTTACATCCAGCCTCGGTCAGCCGCCACAGGAGTTCATCCATCATCAGGTTCCATATAAATGGACCACAGATGGAACCCTGCGGACAGCCCCGCCGCACCTCCTTCCACACAACATCATTCGCACCCACCATACACACCATCCTCTCCGTAAAATAACTCTCCCATAACCCGATCTCCTCGCATCCCACATCCCTTAACTTCCCAATCACCCTCCCCCATTCAAGATTATCAAACGCACCCTTGAAATCGACAAACACTCCAAGCACATACTTCCTCTCACTATCTCTCACATACTCCTTCACACACAACCAAGCACTCTCCGTCGACCTGCCCCTCACAAACCCATGCTGCGCCGGGCTCATCCTGTCACCCACCTTCCGCTCAAGCCTCCTCACCATCATCTTCTCTAGCACTTTCCCAAACACCGACAGCAGACATATCGGCCTGTAGGACCCAGGATCCGACCGCACTTTCTCCGGCGATTTCAACAACACAATCATTCTCGCTTTCTTCCACTCAACCGGAAAATACCCCCCGGCCAAGCACAAATCATACACTCTCTTCAACCACTCCGGAATCACCCTCCACACAACACGCAACATTTCCACACTGATCCCATCCAACCCCGGCGCCTTACGCAACTTCAAAGCTCTCACAGATTCATCCACTTCATTCCATTCAAAACCCATCCCACCGAGGTCCCCATACAGCCTCCGTCCTTCATCCATACCTATGTTGGCAGCAGGGAAAAACCTGTCCATCAACATAGCCACACTCTCCCTCCACGTACTCGACACCACACCATCCACTCTCATCGCACTCAATCTATCCCTCGCATACTTCCCACGACAAATCTTGTACACAGGACCCCATGGATCAAGGTTGGAAGATTCACTCACAAACTCTCTCCAATTCCGTTCTTTCGCTTTCCACATCTCACCCTTGTACTCCGACAACAACCTCCTATACTCCATCCTCCTTTCCTCAACATTCACACCCCGTCTCCTAGCCTTCTGAAGCCTACGTCTGCCCTTCCTCACTTCCCTCTTCAGCCTCTCCAAAGCCTCCGTCCACCACACAATCTTCCCCACATTCACACGCTTAACCTCCTTAAACCTTCTCCTGTTCGCCTCACGTATCCACGACATCATTATCTCCAACATCCCATCCACACCCATCCCATCCATGTCCCCTCCATACGACCGCCGGCCCTTCCTCAAATCATCCATATATCCCTCCCAGTCCGCATTCCTAGTGGACCATCTGGTCCCCACATCCACTTCATCCCTACCCACCTGATCACTCGTCATCACAACCAAAATCACATTATGATCACTCACCCCCCAATCATGCTTAACACTCCATTCAAACCTGCACCCCACACACACATCATTCACAATCGTCACATCTATATCACTCTCACCCCTCATACCCGAAAACGTATAATATTCACTCGGCTCATTCAACACAGACATCCCATTCGCCAAGATCCATTCCTCTAACACCTCCCCACGCATCTCACTCACCCGTGACCGGCCACCGCCCTTGCTAAACCACAAGGGCGAAACAGCGTTCGCATCCATCCCAACTAACACACACTTGCCCCTCGCAAAATTCCGCACCCCATCCATATACGCCAAATACGGCTCGATGTCCTGCCCATACTGGCAGTACATCGACACAACATACATCTCCCCAAAATCCCCTTTCAACCAAACACAGACACCCCACTCATTCGTACACTCTCTCACACACATAACCTCCAACCGCGCATCATTCACAACTATAGCAGCTCTAACCACTCCACCCTCACACACATACACATCCATACCAAGCGGCAATCCTCTCACCCTCCCATCCATAAAATACGGTTCCTGCAATAGTGCAACACTCACACCACGCTCACTTACAACCTTACCCAAATCACACATTACCGCATACGCTCTCTGACAATTACACTGCACTATATTAAGTCCCGTATTAGCCATTGCTAATTCTCTGTCTCTCTCTATCTAACATTCTCAAATACTCCGGGCACTCCTCAGACACAACCGCGTGATCACACCTCATACCCCTAATCTTGCAGTTACGACACACCACATCCTTCTTACAACTACCTCTCAAATGTCCAGTCTCACCACACCGCTGACACAATCTCTCAGTCACACTACACTCACGCATCATGTGCCCAAAAGCATAACACTTGTGACATCTCAGCACACTCAAGAACTCTCTCACCTTACACGCATGCCATTTCACATACACACGTCCCTCCTTACACAGTACATCCCTCACCTTCCCACTCACCTCCATAATCACATTCCCAACACTCACATTCTTCCTATTCACCCTACTCAATATTCTCACCCGCTCCCTAAATTCACTCTCACTAACACTACCCTTAATATTCTTCTCATACATTTCATTCATGAACTCCTGACTCGCCATCTCATTCGGCACATCATACACAATCACCTTAGGACCTATCTTCCTAGGCAATTCCACTTTCAAACCAATTTCATCAAACTTCTTACATTCACGCACCGACTTCAAATCACTCTCACTCGCCGTCTCAATCGCTATACCACCCGCTCTGATCTTCCTCACCGCTTTCACACGCACATTCAACACACCACTCACCTCACGCATCACTTTCTCCTTCACCTGCTCACTCGTCGCTTTCACCGTCGCATCCTTAGGCCTAACGACCACCGCATACGACTTCGCATTCGACCGCACACCCTCCGATTTACCCACACCAGACATACCAGGCACACCCCTCACCACACTAGTACCAGCCACACTCGCATAACTCCCACCACCCTTCCCACTCATTCCACTCATCCCCATACTCATAAGCCTCTCGCACTCATCCAATCTTCCTTGCAGCCTCTCATTCTTATTCATCAGCCTAATCAATTGCTCCTCATACTCACTCACAGCACTCAAAATAACCTGACTCGCAGCCTTTGACACTCTATTAGAGTCAACAAACACAAACGCACGCAACCTCAACCCAATCATTCTCATCCTCGCCACGTCATCATCCACATCCTCACCCACACTTTCCACTCCGCCTTCCCTAACATCCCTCATATCCTTCCTCCGCTTCCCCAACACCGGACTCCTCTCCCCACTACACACTGAAGAGGCCCTGGACCTAGCATAACCAGACCCAGATGCCCCCATCCCCACATCCACACACTCCTCCATCCGACTCTCCTTCTCGTCATTCCCCCCCTTATCCCCAGAAGAACAATTATCCATATAGTTCCCACGAGCAGGGACGAACTAAAAGTCACTTCCCGGGTGACGCCCTTTCCGAGAAGAAGGCTCGATACTCAGGAGATCGCCAGGTGTCCTGAGGTGACCGCTAGGGATTGAAGCTACCCCTCCAATCATGCATCCCATCACCGCGCATCATAGCTTGAGATTCGGGGGTAATTTACAGAGTTACCATCCTCACGGCCCAGGCGGTTAAGCCAAGACCCCCGGCCCGACCTGCCATCGCGTACCATTCGCAAAACCTAAAAGGAATTGCGAACGGGTCGTCGCGACGACCAACAGGGGGTTACGGTGTGTGTATGACTCAGGTACCCCGGGTTCGTTAAGCCCGTACTGCAGCTGAATGGCTGACAGCCCCTGGGGGGCCTTTGTAGGGACAGAATAGCCGTGGGTTTCCCGTGCGTTTCCTGCCAAAAGGCCCTACACGCACGGCCCCCACGGGCGCGGGATTGGGATACGCCCAATCAGCGCGTCCCCGTCTGGACGAGGACTACCAGTATGTCGGCGGGATGTAGGTCCCGACGACAAGTCACTGGTGGGGCCGAGCGCCTTTCCTCGCTCTACCGACATAGCAGGTCGGTGCCCGAGCTGTATCCGCAGCTCCCCCGTCGAAGGCCAAGAATGGGCCCTCTAGCCAGCATGTAGCTATCAACCACTGCCCCCGCGATGGTCCTTCCCACGACCGGGCCCGAGGCACTCCTCGGTGGGCCCCCGGTCCCCGCGGTACCAGTCTAGATCACTGGTCGGATCTGCGTGGCATGCCACTACCGATTGGTGACCCTACAACCACCGGCATCGGTCGGCCCGCGCCTCGGGTACGTGGAGACGCTACCCTCCAAAGGGTCCTACAGGAATCAACCACTAGGGTCTTTGACCTGCAGGACCCCCCCTGCGACCACAGGACACCCCACACACAATCACACATTCCTTCCCATTCGCACTCTTCTAACAAACACATCCATCGCAAACTTACAGAATCTTTCGTACGTTTCCTTGCATTCCAACACACCACTCACATCCACATACCCATCCTCTCTCCTAACCGACACACCACACTCAACTGGGCACCTCACATCAGCATACAACGGACATTCAACCAACACATGCTTCCAATCCTCACACTCAGCACCACACAAACACTCCTTACTTACACTCAACCCACGGTCATACAAAAATGCATTCATACTGCCATGCCCAGTCAACAAGTAACACACATACAGCCCTGGCTCAAAACTCACATTCATCCCCGAAAACCTAACACTCGGTATAAATTCATACGTCACTCTTCCATTCCGACTCTCGTCCCATCTTCTCTGCCAGTGTTCATATGCTCTCACATTCATAAACTTCTTGCACTCCTCCAGCGACATACCCTCCACCTCAGTATCATCCACAAAATCCCTCACACTCAAACTCACACCCCTAGCTATCTTAAACGATGCACTCCTCACCCTACACTCGAGGTCCCATGGCAATGTCCCCATGAGCACTTGCATGGCCTCCGTCGACACCGTCCTACACACATTCAAACACGCATACATAACCAGCCGCTGACATCTATTCAACAAATCCCTTGCATACCGAAACTCCATCACATCACCCCATACACTGGCACCATACATAACACACGACACAAACAAACCCTTATATATCATTCGCATAGCACGCTTTCTCATACCCCATTCACGCCTAAGCACACGCCTCATCTGCCCTACCACATTCGCAACCTTCACTCTCAAATACTCTAAATGCACTTTAAAGTGCATTCTCTCACTCATCCACACACCCAAATACTTAACACTCTCCACATACGCAATCAATCTACCACCCACACGGACATTCGGACGTCTGGTAGCAGCCAGACTCCCTTTCAACAACATCAAAACAGTCTTACTCTCAGACACACCCACACCAACACGCTGCCCCCAATCACTCACAATCGTCATCCACTCCGTTCCCTTTCGCTCTAGCTCCACCCGATTCCGCCCTTCCACCAACAAAACCAAATCATCCGCATACGCCACACACTTACATCCAGCCTCGGTCAGCCGCCACAGGAGTTCATCCATCATCAGGTTCCATATAAATGGACCACAGATGGAACCCTGCGGACAGCCCCGCCGCACCTCCTTCCACACTACATCATTCGCACCCACCATACACACCATCCTCTCCCTAAAATAACTCTCCCATAACCCGATCTCCTCGCATCCCACATCCCTTAACTTCCCAATCACCCTCCCCCATTCAAGATTATCAAACGCACCCTTGAAATCAACAAACACTCCAAGCACATACTTCCTCTCACTATCTCTCACATACTCCTTCACACACAACCAAGCACTCTCCGTCGACCTGCCCCTCACAAACCCATGCTGCGCCGGGCTCATCCTGTCACCCACCTTTCGCTCAAGCCTCCTCACCATCATCTTCTCTAGCACTTTCCCAAACACCGACAGCAGACATATCGGCCTGTAGGACCCAGGATCCGACCGCACTTTCTCCGGCGATTTCAACAACACAATCATTCTCGCTTTCTTCCACTCAACCGGAAAATACCCCCCGGCCAAGCACAAATCATACACTCTCTTCAACCACTCCGGAATCACCCTCCACACAACACGCAACATTTCCACACTGATCCCATCCAACCCCGGCGCCTTACGCAACTTCAAAGCTCTCACAGATTCATCCACTTCATTCCATTCAAAACCCATCCCACCGAGGTCCCCATACAGCCTCCGTCCTTCATCCATACCTATGTTGGCAGCAGGGAAAAACCTGTCCATCAACATATCCACACTCTCCCTCCACGTACTCGACACTACCCCATCTACTTTCATCGCACTCAATCTATCCCTCGCATACTTCCCACGACAAATCTTGTACACAGGACCCCATGGATCAAGGTTGGAAGATTCACTCACAAACTCTCTCCAATTCCGTTCTTTCGCTCTCCACATCTCACCCTTGTACTCCGACAACAACCTCCTATACTCCATCCTCCTTTCCTCAACATTCACACCCCGTCTCCTAGCCTTCTGAAGCCTACGTCTGCCCTTCCTCACTTCCCTCTTCAGCCTCTCCAACGCCTCCGTCCACCACACAATCTTCCCCACATTCACGCGCTTAACCTCCTTAAACCTTCTCCTGTTCGCCTCACGTATCCACGACATCATTATCTCCAACATCCTATCCACACCCATTCCATCCATGTCCCCTCCATACGACCGCAAGCCCTCCCTCAAATCATCCATATACCCCTCCCAGTCAGCATTCCTAGTGGACCATCTGGTCCCCACATCCACTTCATCCCTACCCACCTGATCACTCGTCATCACAACCAAAATCACATTATGATCACTCACTCCCCAATCATGCTTGACACTCCATTCAAACCTGCACCCCACACACACATCATTCACAATCGTCACATCTATATCACTCTCACCCCTCATACCCGAAAACGTATAATATTCACTCGGCTCATTCAGCACAGACATCCCATTCGCCAAGATCCATTCCTCTAACACCTCCCCACGCATCTCACTCACCCGTGACCGGCCACCGCCCTTGCTAAACCACAAGGGCGAAACAGCGTTCGCATCCATCCCAACTAACACACACCTGCCCCTCGCAAAATTCCGCACCCCATCCATATAAGCCAAATACGGCTCGATGTCCTGCCCATACTGGCAGTACATCGACACCACATACATCTCCCCAAAATCCCCTTTCAACCAAACACAGACACCCCACTCATTCGTACACTCTCTCACACACATAACCTCCAGCCGCGCATCATTCACAACTATAGCAGCTCTAACCACTCCACCCTCACACACATACACATCCATACCAAGCGGCAAACCTCTCACCCTCCCATCCATAAAATACGGTTCCTGCAATAGTGCAACACTCACACCACGCTCACTTACAACCTTACCCAAATCACACATTACCGCATACGCTCTCTGACAATTACACTGCACTATATTAAGTCCCGTATTAGCCATTGCTAATTCTCTGTCTCTCTCTATCTAACATTCTCAAATACTCCGGGCACTCCTCAGACACAACCGCGTGATCACACCTCATACCCCTAATCTTGCAGTTACGACACACCACATCCTTCTTACAACTACCTCTCAAATGTCCAGTCTCACCACACCGCTGACACAATCTCTCAGTCACACTACACTCACGCATCATGTGCCCAAAAGCATAACACTTATGACATCTCAGCACACTCAAGAACTCTCTCACCTTACACGCATGCCATTTCACATACACACGTCCCTCCTTACACAGTACATCCCTCACCTTCCCACTCACCTCCATAATCACATTCCCAACACTCACATTCTTCCTATTCACCCTACTCAATATTCTCACCCGCTCCCTAAATTCACTCTCACTAACACTACCCTTAATATTCTTCTCATACATTTCATTCATGAACTCCTGACTCGCCATCTCATTCGGCACATCATACACAATCACCTTAGGACCTATCTTCCTAGGCAATTCCACTTTCAAACCAATTTCATCAAACTTCTTACATTCACGCACCGACTTCAAATCACTCTCACTCGCCGTCTCAATCGCTATACCACCCGCTCTGATCTTCCTCACCGCTTTCACACGCACATTCAACACACCACTCACCTCACGCATCACTTTCTCCTTCACCTGCTCACTCGTCGCTTTCACCGTCACATCCTTAGGCCTAACGACCACCGCATACGACTTCGCATTCGACCGCACACTCTCCGATTTACTCACACCGGACATACCAGGCACACCCCTCACCACACTAGTACCAGCCACACTCGCATAACTCCCACCACCCTTCCCACTCATTCCACTCATCCCCATACTCATAAGCCTCTCGCACTCATCCAATCTTCCTTGCAGCCTCTCATTCTTATTCATCAGCCTAATCAGTTGCTCCTCATATTCACTCACAGCACTCAAAATAACCTGACTCGCAGCCTTGGACACTCTATTAGAATCAACAAACACAAACGCACGCAACCTCAACCCAATCATTCTCATCCTCGCCACATCATCATCCACGTCCTCGCCCACACTTTCCACTCCGCCGTCCCTAACATCTTTCATATCCTTTCTCCGCTTCCCCAACACCGGACTCCTCTCCCCACTACACACTGAAGAGGCCCTGGACCTAGCACAACCAGACCCAGATGCCCCCATCCCCACATCCACACACTCCTCCATCCGACTCTCCTTCTCGTCATTCCCCCCCTTATCCCCAGAAGAACAGTAATCCATATAGTTCCCACGAGCAGGGACGAACTAAAAGTCACTTCCCGGGTGACGCCCTTTCCGAGAAGAAGGCTCGATACTCAGGAGATCGCCAGGTGTCCTGAGGTGACCGCTAGGGATTGAAGCTACCCCTCCAATCATGCATCCCATCACCGCGCATCATAGCTTGGGATTCGGGGGTAATTTACAGAGTTACCATCCTCACGGCCCAGGCGGTTAAGCCAAGACCCCCGGCCCGACCTGCCATCGCGTACCATTCGCAAAACCTAAAAGGAATTGCGAACGGGTCGTCGCGACGACCAACAGGGGGTTACGGTGTGTGTATGACTCAGGTACCCCGGGTTCGTTAAGCCCGTACTGCAGCTGAATGGCTGACAGCCCCTGGGGGGCCTTTGTAGGGACAGAATAGCCGTGGGTTTCCCGTGCGTTTCCTGCCAAAAGGCCCTACACGCACGGCCCCCACGGGCGCGGGATTGGGATACGCCCAATCAGCGCGTCCCCGTCTGGACGAGGACTACCAGTATGTCGGCGGGATGTAGGTCCCGACGACAAGTCACTGGTGGGGCCGAGCGCCTTTCCTCGCTCTACCGACATAGCAGGTCGGTGCCCGAGCTGTATCCGCAGCTCCCCCGTCGAAGGCCAAGAATGGGCCCTCTAGCCAGCATGTAGCTATCAACCACTGCCCCCGCGATGGTCCTTCCCACGACCGGGCCCGAGGCACTCCTCGGTGGGCCCCCGGTCCCCGCGGTACCAGTCTAGATCACTGGTCGGATCTGCGTGGCATGCCACTACCGATTGGTGACCCTACAACCACCGGCATCGGTCGGCCCGCGCCTCGGGTACGTGGAGACGCTACCCTCCAAAGGGTCCTACAGGAATCAACCACTAGGGTCTTTGACCTGCAGGACCCCCCCTGCGACCACAGGACACCCCACACACAATCACACATTCCTTCTCATTCGCACTCTTCTAACAAACACATCCATCGCAAACTTACAGAATCTTTCGTACGTTTCCTTGCATTCCAACACACCACTCACATCCACATACCCATCCTCTCTCCTGACCGACACACCGCACCCGACCAGGCACCTCACATCATCATACAACGGACATTCAACCAACACATGCTTCCAATCCTCACACTCAGCACCACACAAACACTCCTTACTTACACTCAACCCACGGTCATACAAAAATGCATTCATACTGCCATGCCCAGTCAACAAGTAACACACATACAGCCCCGGCTCAAAACTCACATTCATACCCGAAAACCTAACACTCGGTATAAACTCATACGTCACTCTTCCATTCCGACTCTCATCCCATCTTCTCTGCCAGTGTTCATATGCTCTCACATTCATAAACTTCTTGCACTCCTCCAGCGACATACCCTCCACCTCGGTATCATCCACAAAATCCCTCACACTCAACCTCACACCCCTAGCTATCTTAAACGATGCACTCCTCACCCTACACTCGAGGTCCCATGGCAATGCCCCCATGAGCACTTGCATGGCCTCCGTCGACACTGTCCTACACACATTCAAACACGCATACATAACCAGCCGCTGACATCTATTCAACAAATCCCTTGCATACCGAAACTCCATCACATCACCCCATACACTGGCACCATACATAACACACGACACAAACAAACCCTTATATATCAATCGCATAGCACGCTTTCTCATACCCCATTCACGCCTAAGCACACGCCTCATCTGCCCTACCACATTCGTAACTTTCACTCTCAAATACTCTAAATGCACTTTAAAGTGCATTCTCTCACTCATCCACACACCCAAATACTTAACACTCTCCACATACGCAATCAATCCACCACCCACACGGACATTCGGACGTCTGGTAGCAGCCAGACTCCCTTTCAACAACATCAAAACAGTCTTACTCTCAGACACACCCACACCAACACGCTGCCCCCAATCACTCACAATCGTCATCCACTCCGTTCCCTTTCGCTCTAGCTCCACCCGATTCCGCCCTTCCACCAACAAAACCAAATCATCCGCATACGCCACACACTTACATCCAGCCTCGGTCAGCCGCCACAGGAGTTCATCCATCATCAGGTTCCATATAAATGGACCACAGATGGAACCCTGCGGACAGCCCCGCCGCACCTCCTTCCACACTACATCATTCGCACCCACCATACACACCATCCTCTCCCTAAAATAACTCTCCCATAACCCGATCTCCTCGCATCCCACATCCCTTAACTTCCCAATCACCCTCCCCCATTCAAGATTATCAAACGCACCCTTGAAATCGACAAACACTCCAAGCACATACTTCCTCTCACTATCTCTCACATACTCCTTCACACACAACCAGGCACTCTCCGTCGACCTGCCCCTCACAAACCCATGCTGCGCCGGGCTCATCCTGTCACCCACCTTCCGCTCAAGCCTCCTCACCATCATCTTCTCTAGCACTTTTCCAAACACCGACAGCAGACATATCGGCCTGTAGGACCCAGGATCCGACCGCACTTTCTCCGGCGACTTCAACAACACAATCATTCTCGCTTTCTTCCACTCAACCGGAAAATACCCCCCGGCCAAGCACAAATCATACACTCTCTTCAACCACTCCGGAATCACCCTCCACACAACACGCAACATTTCCACACTGATCCCATCCAACCCCGGCGCCTTACGCAACTTCAAAGCTCTCACACACTCATCCACTTCATTCCATTCAAAACCCATCCCACCGAGGTCCCCATACAGCCTCCGTCCTTCATCCATACCTATGTTGGCAGCAGGGAAAAACCTGTCCATCAACATATCCACACTCTCCCTCCACGTACTCGACACCACACCATCCACTTTCATCGCACTCAATCTATCCCTCGCATACTTCCCACGACAAATTTTGTACACAGGACCCCACGGATCAAGGTTGGAAGATTCACTCACAAACTCTCTCCAATTCCGTTCTTTCGCTCTCCACATCTCACCCTTGTACTCCGACAGCAACCTCCTATACTCCATCCTCCTTTCATCAACATTCACACCCCGTCTCCTAGCCTTCTGAAGCCTACGTCTGCCCTTCCTCACTTCCCTCTTCAGCCTCTCCAAAGCCTCCGTCCACCACACAATCTTCCCCACATTCACGCGCTTAACCTCCTTAAACCTTCTCCTGTTGGCCTCCCGTATCCACGACATCATTATCTCCAACATCCTATCCACACCCATTCCATCCATGTCCCCTCCATACGACCGCAAGCCCTCCCTCAAATCATCCATATACCCCTCCCAGTCAGCATTCCTAGTGGACCATCTGGTCCCCACATCCACTTCATCCCTACCCACCTGACCACTCGTCATCACAACCAAAATCACATTATGATCACTCACTCCCCAATCATGCTTAACACTCCATTCAAACCTGCACCCCACACACACATCATTCACAATCGTCACATCTATATCACTCTCACCCCTCATACCCGAAAACGTATAATATTCACTCGGCTCATTCAACACAGACATCCCATTCGCCAAGATCCATTCCTCTAACACCTCCCCACGCATCTCACTCACCCGTGACCGGCCACCGCCCTTGCTAAACCACAAGGGCGAAACAGCGTTCGCATCCATCCCAACTAACACACACCTGCCCCTCGCAAAATTCCGCACCCCATCCATATAAGCCAAATACGGCTCGATGTCCTGCCCATACTGGCAGTACATCGACACAACATACATCTCCCCAAAATCCCCTTTCAACCAAACACAGACACCCCACTCATTCGTACACTCTCTCACACACATAACCTCCAACCGCGCATCATTCACAACTATAGCAGCTCTAACCACTCCACCCTCACACACATACACATCCATACCAAGCGGCAATCCTCTCACCCTCCCATCCATAAAATACGGTTCCTGCAATAGTGCAACACTCACACCACGCTCACTTACAACCTTACCCAAATCACACATTACCGCATACGCTCTCTGACAATTACACTGCACTATATTAAGTCCCGTATTAGCCATTGCTAATTCTCTGTCTCTCTCTATCTAACATTCTCAAATACTCCGGGCACTCCTCAGACACAACCGCGTGATCACACCTCATACCCCTAATCTTGCAGTTACGACACACCACATCCTTCTTACAACTACCTCTCAAATGTCCAGTCTCACCACACCGCTGACACAATCTCTCAGTCACACTACACTCACGCATCATGTGCCCAAAAGCATAACACTTATGACATCTCAGCACACTCAAGAACTCTCTCACCTTACACGCATGCCATTTCACATACACACGTCCCTCCTTACACAGTACATCCCTCACCTTCCCACTCACCTCCATAATCACATTCCCAACACTCACATTCTTCCTATTCACCCTACTCAATATTCTCACCCGCTCCCTAAATTCACTCTCACTAACACTACCCTTAATATTCTTCTCATACATTTCATTCATGAACTCCTGACTCGCCATCTCATTCGGCACATCATACACAATCACCTTAGGACCTATCTTCCTAGGCAATTCCACTTTCAAACCAATTTCATCAAACTTCTTACATTCACGCACCGACTTCAAATCACTCTCACTCGCCGTCTCAATCGCTATACCACCCGCTCTGATCTTCCTCACCGCTTTCACACGCACATTCAACACACCACTCACCTCACGCATCACTTTCTCCTTCACCTGCTCACTCGTCGCTTTCACCGTCGCATCCTTAGGCCTAACGACCACCGCATACGACTTCGCATTCGACCGCACACCCTCCGATTTACCCACACCAGACATACCAGGCACACCCCTCACCACACTAGTACCAGCCACACTCGCATAACTCCCACCACCCTTCCCACTCATTCCACTCATCCCCATACTCATAAGCCTCTCGCACTCATCCAATCTTCCTTGCAGCCTCTCATTCTTATTCATCAGCCTAATCAATTGCTCCTCATACTCACTCACAGCACTCAAAATAACCTGACTCGCAGCCTTTGACACTCTATTAGAGTCAACAAACACAAACGCACGCAACCTCAACCCAATCATTCTCATCCTCGCCACGTCATCATCCACATCCTCACCCACACTTTCCACTCCGCCTTCCCTAACATCCCTCATATCCTTCCTCCGCTTCCCCAACACCGGACTCCTCTCCCCACTACACACTGAAGAGGCCCTGGACCTAGCATAACCAGACCCAGATGCCCCCATCCCCACATCCACACACTCCTCCATCCGACTCTCCTTCTCGTCATTCCCCCCCTTATCCCCAGAAGAACAATTATCCATATAGTTCCCACGAGCAGGGACGAACTAAAAGTCACTTCCCGGGTGACGCCCTTTCCGAGAAGAAGGCTCGATACTCAGGAGATCGCCAGGTGTCCTGAGGTGACCGCTAGGGATTGAAGCTACCCCTCCAATCATGCATCCCATCACCGCGCATCATAGCTTGAGATTCGGGGGTAATTTACAGAGTTACCATCCTCACGGCCCAGGCGGTTAAGCCAAGACCCCCGGCCCGACCTGCCATCGCGTACCATTCGCAAAACCTAAAAGGAATTGCGAACGGGTCGTCGCGACGACCAACAGGGGGTTACGGTGTGTGTATGACTCAGGTACCCCGGGTTCGTTAAGCCCGTACTGCAGCTGAATGGCTGACAGCCCCTGGGGGGCCTTTGTAGGGACAGAATAGCCGTGGGTTTCCCGTGCGTTTCCTGCCAAAAGGCCCTACACGCACGGCCCCCACGGGCGCGGGATTGGGATACGCCCAATCAGCGCGTCCCCGTCTGGACGAGGACTACCAGTATGTCGGCGGGATGTAGGTCCCGACGACAAGTCACTGGTGGGGCCGAGCGCCTTTCCTCGCTCTACCGACATAGCAGGTCGGTGCCCGAGCTGTATCCGCAGCTCCCCCGTCGAAGGCCAAGAATGGGCCCTCTAGCCAGCATGTAGCTATCAACCACTGCCCCCGCGATGGTCCTTCCCACGACCGGGCCCGAGGCACTCCTCGGTGGGCCCCCGGTCCCCGCGGTACCAGTCTAGATCACTGGTCGGATCTGCGTGGCATGCCACTACCGATTGGTGACCCTACAACCACCGGCATCGGTCGGCCCGCGCCTCGGGTACGTGGAGACGCTACCCTCCAAAGGGTCCTACAGGAATCAACCACTAGGGTCTTTGACCTGCAGGACCCCCCCTGCGACCACAGGACACCCCACACACAATCACACATTCCTTCTCATTCGCACTCTTCTAACAAACACATCCATCGCAAACTTACAGAATCTTTCGTACGTTTCCTTGCATTCCAATACACCACTCACATCCACATACCCATCCTCTCTCCTAACCGACACACCACACTCAACTGGGCACCTCACATCAGCATACAACGGACATTCAACCAACACATGCTTCCAATCCTCACACTCAGCACCACACAAACACTCCTTACTTACACACAACCCACGGTCATACAAAAATGCATTCATACTGCCATGCCCAGTCAACAAGTAACACACATACAGCCCCGGCTCAAAACTCACATTCATACCCGAAAACCTAACACTCGGTATAAACTCATACGTCACTCTTCCATTCCGACTCTCATCCCATCTTCTCTGCCAGTGCTCATATGCTCTCACATTCACAAAATTCTTACACTCCTCCAGCGACATACCCTCCACTTCGGCACCATCCACAAAATCTCTCACACTCAATCTCACACCCTTGGCTATCTTAAACAATACACTCCTTACCCTACACTCGAGGTCCCATGGCAATGCCCCCATCAGCACTTGCATGGCCTCCGTCGACACTGTCCTACACACATTCAAACACGCATACATAACCAACCGCTGACACCTATTCATCAAATCCCTCGCATACTGAAACTCCATCACATCACCCCATACACTGGCACCATACATAACACACGACACAAACAAACCCTTATATATCATTCGCATAGCACGCTTCCTCATACCCCATTCACGCCTAAGCACACGCCTCATCTGCCCTACCACATTCGTAACTTTCACTCTCAAATACTCTAAATGCACTTTAAAGTGCATCCTCTCACTCATCCACACACCCAAATACTTAACACTCTCCACATACGCAATCAATCTACCACCCACACGGACATTCGGACGTCTGGTAGCAGCCAGACTCCCTTTCAACAACATCAAAACAGTCTTACTCTCAGACACACCCACACCAACACGCTGCCCCCAATCACTCACAATCGTCACCCACTCCGTTCCCTTTCGCTCTAGCTCCACCCGATTCCGCCCTTCCACCAACAAAACCAAATCATCCGCATACGCCACACACTTACATCCAGCCTCGGTCAGCCGCCACAGGAGTTCATCCATCATCAGGTTCCATATAAATGGACCACAGATGGAACCCTGCGGACAGCCCCGCCGCACCTCCTTCCACACTACATCATTCGCACCCACCATACACACCATCCTCTCCCTAAAATAACTCTCCCATAACCCGATCTCCTCGCATCCCACATCCCTTAACTTCCCAATCACCCTCCCCCATTCAAGATTATCAAACGCACCCTTGAAATCGACAAACACTCCAAGCACATACTTCCTCTCACTATCTCTCACATACTCCTTCACACACAACCAAGCACTCTCCGTCGACCTGCCCCTCACAAACCCATGCTGCGCCGGGCTCATCCTGTCACCCACCTTCCGCTCAAGCCTCCTCACCATCATCTTCTCCAGCACTTTCCCAAACACCGACAGCAGACATATCGGCCTGTAGGACCCAGGATCCGACCGCACTTTCTCCGGCGATTTCAACAACACAATCATTCTCGCTTTCTTCCACTCAACCGGAAAATACCCCCCGGCCAAGCACAAATCATACACTCTCTTCAACCACTCCGGAATCACCCTCCACACAACACGCAACATTTCCACACTGATCCCATCCAACCCCGGCGCCTTACGCAACTTCAAAGCTCTCACAGATTCATCCACTTCATTCCATTCAAAACCCATCCCACCGAGGTCCCCATACAGCCTCCGTCCTTCATCCATACCTATGTTGGCAGCAGGGAAAAACCTGTCCATCAACATATCCACACTCTCCCTCCACGTACTCGACACCACCCCATCCACTTTCATCGCACTCAATCTATCCCTCGCATACTTCCCACGACAAATCTTGTACACAGGACCCCATGGATCAAGGTTGGAAGATTCACTCACAAACTCTCTCCAATTCCGTTCTTTCGCCCTCCACATCTCACCCTTGTACTCCGACAACAACCTCCTATACTCCATCCTCCTTTCCTCAACATTCACACCCCGTCTCCTAGCCTTCTGAAGCCTACGTCTACCCTTCCTCACTTCCCTCTTCAGCCTCTCCAAAGCCTCCGTCCACCACACAATCTTCCCCACATTCACGCGCTTAACCTCCTTAAACCTTCTCCTGTTCGCCTCACGTATCCACGACATCATCATCTCCAACATCCTATCCACACCCATCCCATCCATGTCCCCTCCATACGACCGCAGGCCCTCCCTCAAATCATCCATATATCCCTCCCAGTCAGCATTCCTAGTGGACCATCTGGTCCCCACATCCACTTCATCCCTACCCACCTGATCACTCGTCATCACAACCAAAATCACATTATGATCACTCACTCCCCAATCATGCTTAACACTCCATTCAAACCTGCACCCCACACACACATCATTCACAATCGTCACATCTATATCACTCTCACCCCTCATACCCGAAAACGTATAATATTCACTCGGCTCATTCAACACAGACATCCCATTCGCCAAGATCCATTCCTCCAACACCTCCCCACGCATCTCACTCACCCGTGACCGGCCACCGCCCTTGCTAAACCACAAGGGCGAAACAGCGTTCGCATCCATCCCAACTAACACACACCTGCCCCTCGCAAAATTCCGCACCCCATCCATATAAGCCAAATACGGCTCGATGTCCTGCCCATACTGGCAGTACATCGACACAACATACATCTCCCCAAAATCCCCTTTCAACCAAACACAGACACCCCACTCATTCGTACACTCTCTCACACACATAACCTCCAGCCGCGCATCATTCACAACTATAGCAGCTCTAACCACTCCACCCTCACACACATACACATCCATACCAAGCGGCAAACCTCTCACCCTCCCATCCATAAAATACGGTTCCTGCAATAGTGCAACACTCACCCCACGCTCACTTACAACCTTACCCAAATCACACATTACCGCATACGCTCTCTGACAATTACACTGCACTATATTAAGTCCCGTATTAGCCATTGCTAATTCTCTGTCTCTCTCTATCTAACATTCTCAAATACTCCGGGCACTCCTCAGACACAACCGCGTGATCACACCTCATACCCCTAATCTTGCAGTTACGACACACCACATCCTTCTTACAACTACCTCTCAAATGTCCAGTCTCACCACACCGCTGACACAATCTCTCAGTCACACTACACTCACGCATCATGTGCCCAAAAGCATAACACTTGTGACACCTCAGCACACTCAAGAACTCTCTCACCTTACACGCATGCCATTTCACATACACACGTCCCTCCTTACACAGTACATCCCTCACCCTCCCACTCACTTCCATAATCACATTCCCAACACTTACATTCTTCCTATTCACCCTACTCAATATTCTCACCCGCTCCCTAAATTCACTCTCACTAACACTACCCTTAATATTCTTCTCATACATTTCATTCATGAACTCCTGACTCGCCATCTCATTCGGCACATCATACACAATCACCTTAGGACCTATCTTCCTAGGCAATTCCACTTTCAAACCAATTTCATCAAACTTCTTACATTCACGCACCGACTTCAAATCACTCTCACTCGCCGTCTCAATCGCTATACCACCCGCTCTGATCTTCCTCACCGCTTTCACACGCACATTCAACACACCACTCACCTCACGCATCACTTTCTCCTTCACCTGCTCACTCGTCGCTTTCACCGTCGCATCCTTAGGCCTAACGACCACCGCATACGACTTCGCATTCGACCGCACACTCTCCGATTTACTCACACCAGACATACCAGGCACACCCCTCACCGCACTAGTACCAGCCACACTCGCATAACTCACACCACCCTTCCCACTCATTCCACTCATCCCCATACTCATAAGCCTCTCGCACTCATCCAATCTTCCTTGCAGCCTCTCATTCTTATTCATCAGTCTAATCAATTGCTCCTCATACTCACTCACAGCACTCAAAATTACTTGACTCGCAGCCTTAGACACCCTATTAGAGTCAACAAACACAAACGCACGCAATCTCAACCCAATCATCCTCATCCTCGCCACATCATCATCCACGTCCTCACTCACACTTTCCACTCCGCCTTCCCTAACATCCTTCATATCCTTCCTCCGCTTCCCCAACACCGGACTCCTATCCCCACTACACACTGAAGAGGCCCTGGACCTAGCATAACCAGACCCAGATGCCCCCATCCCCACATCCACACACTCCTCCATCCGACTCTCCTTCTCGTCATTCCCCCCCTTATCCCCAGCAGAACAATAATCCATATAGTTCCCACGAGCAGGGACGAACTAAAAGTCACTTCCCGGGTGACGCCCTTTCCGAGAAGAAGGCTCGATACTCAGGAGATCGCCAGGTGTCCTGAGGTGACCGCTAGGGATTGAAGCTACCCCTCCAATCATGCATCCCATCACCGCGCATCATAGCTTGGGATTCGGGGGTAATTTACAGAGTTACCATCCTCACGGTCCAGGCGGTTAAGCCAAGACCCCCGGCCCGACCTGCCATCGCGTACCATTCGCAAAACCTAAAAGGAATTGCGAACGGGTCGTCGCGACGACCAACAGGGGGTTACGGTGTGTGTATGACTCAGGTACCCCGGGTTCGTTAAGCCCGTACTGCAGCTGAATGGCTGACAGCCCCTGGGGGGCCTTTGTAGGGACAGTGGGAATCCCCTATACTATCACGGGTGTGTATTCTCCTACTAGTTTGATGGTTGCTGTTGCATAAACCACCGACTGTTTGGCCCGCCGTTTAACCGCGCAGTTTAAAATTGCAACACAATGTTGGTGTCGCTCCGGATCGAAAAAATGGAAAAACGACATACTTTACGCATAGGGGCGGCTGATCTTAACATATTTTGTCAATGTCATCTTCCCAGTGACCCTGGGAAGGAGTTTGCCGTTGCACGTTTTTCTATTAAAAAGTTATTAGTGTACAAAAATTTTCGTGAAGCAAAAAACAAGAATATGAAAGTACGTTCCATGAGCATTACGGTGAATAAAACAGAAATTAAAAATTCCCGAGGAGTTGAACAGCATCATATTGAATTCGTTTTGCTGACTGGGGTCTGCGCCCCCCAGACCCCCGCTACACTAGCCCAGACCTAATCCATTTTGTAATAGCGGTATCATATTAAATTGAACAGCATCGTACTAAATTCGTTTTGCTGAATGGGGGGCTGCGCCCCCCAAAACCCCGCTACACTAGCCCAGACCTAACCCACTTTGTAATAATGGTATCATATTACATTGAACAGCATCGTACTAAATTCGTTTTGCTGAATGGGGGGCTGCGCCCCCCAAACCCCCGCTACACTAGCCCAGACCTAACCCATTTTGTAATAGCGGTATCAAATTAAATTGAACAGCATCATATTGAATTCGTTTTGCTGACTGGGGTCTGCGCACCCCCAGACCCCCGCAACACTAGCCCGGACCTAACCCATTTTGTAATAGCGGTATCATATTAAATTGAACAGCATCGTACTAAATTCGTTTTGCTGACTGGGGTCTGCGCGCCCCAGACCCCCGCTACACTGGCCCAGACCTAGCCCATTTTGTAATGACTGTATTGGAACTGCGTTAGGGCTAGTTTAGAATCGGTTAGGTGAAGTAATGCGGAGAGCAGTTTCGCCTGCATCCCGGGATGCTTGTTGGCATGAGTGGTGTCTGAATGAGTAAAGACGGATGAGACACTTGTGGGGTATGGTGAGTCAGATTCTCACACTACCCATATATTCTTCTGAGGCATGGGTGCCTATCCAAGGATCTCCTTCGGTATCTAAAACAGAAATAAAAAAAAAAAAAAAAAAAAAAAAAAAAATGAATATGGACTGTGTTAGGACTGAATTGGATAAGGTCTGGGTTACGTCTCGGTTAGGTCTGAGTTAGGACTGGTTTAAGACTGGGTTAGGACTGGGTTAGGACTGAGTTAGGACTGGGTTAGGTCTGGGTTAGGTCTGGGTTAGGTCTGGGTTAGGACTGGGTTAGGACTGGGTTAGGTCTGGGTTAGGTCTGGGTTAGGACTGGGTTAGGACTGGGTTAGGACTGGGTTAGGTCTGGGTTAGGTCTGGGTTAGGTGGGGCAGGCGGCGACGCCGACCGTAAGACCCTCCACCGCTCCCCGTGGCAGGGGGAGCGCGAAGGGGTCGGTGATGGTGTTTGTGGTGCGAGGTGAGGGACTTTATCCCCTCATTCCCCCTCGCACCCAGCCTATCACCGGACCGAGGGCCCGTGGTAGGGGCCCCGTCTAGCGGGGGCGGCAGTGTTAGCCGGCCCCGCAGCCGTGGTCGCGATCGGGTGGGGGCCCGGTCGCGGCTAGTAGCAACGGCGCGAGTGGGGGCGACGTCGCGTGTGACCGCGCGGCGTCGCCGGGGGGCAATCAGTTTAGTTTGCCCCCCATTGGGGGAGGAGGATCGCTTCTCCTCCCCCGGGAAGGGCCCGTAGTAGGGTGTTGCGCCAACGGGGAGAGTCACGGTAGTATCGCTAGTTTGGTTCCCGTGACTCTCCCCAGATAAAGGGCGCAGGCGGTCACCGTGGTGTTTTAGCCGGTAAGAGTCCGGCACTACCCCGGCCTCCCCCCCAGGGAGCCGGGGTGTCCATGAGGATTTCACCACGTTAAAAAAAAAAAAAAAAAAAAAAAAAAAAGAAAGGTCTGGGTTAGGTCTGGGTTAGGACTGGGTTAGGTCTGGGGTATTTCTGGGTTAGGACTGGGTTAGGACTGGGTTAGGTCTGGGTTAGGTCTGGGGTATTTCTGGGTTAGGTCTGGGTTAGAACTGGGTTAGGACTGGGTTAGGTCTGGGTTAGGACTGGGTTAGGTCTGGGTTAGGACTGGGTTAGGTCTGGGTTAGGACTGGGTTAGGACTGGGTTAGGTCTGGGTTAGGACTGGGTTAGGACTGGGTTAGGTCTGGGTTAGGTCTGGGTTAGGACTGGGTTAGGTCTGGGTTAGGACTGGGTTAGGACTGGGTTAGGTCTGGCGTATTTCTGGGTTAGGTCTGGGTTAGGACTGGGTTAGGTCTGGGTTAAGTCTGGGTTAGGTCTGGGTTAGGACTGGGTTAGGACTGGGTTAGGACTGGGTTAGGTCTGGGTTAGGTCTGGGTTAGGACTGGGCTAGGACTGGGTTAGGACTGGGTTAGGACTGGGTTAGGTCTGGGTTAGGTCTGGGTTATGTCTGGGTTAGGTCTGGGTTAGGACTGGGTTAGGTCTGGGTTAGGACTGGGTTAGGACTCCCTCAGGGGCTGTGTCCGGCCAGGTGTCCGTCGCAGTACGGGGCGTAGCGACCCCGAGGTACCTGATGCTAATCACACCGTAAGCCTCCTGTTGGTCGTCGCAACGACCCATTCACAACTCCAGTTTTGGTTTTGTGAATGGTACGTGACGACAGGAGGACCGGGGGCCTTGGCTTAACCGCCTGGGCTGCGAGGATGGTAACTCTATAAATTACCCTCTAATCCTAAGTTATGGTGCGCGGCGATGGGATGCATGGTTGGGAGAGAAGGCCCAATCCCTAGCGACCACCTCCGGGGGCACCTGCCGAACCCCCGGAGTATTAGGCTTCCCCAGGCATGGCGGCTCTGCCTGGGGTGACCTCCATTCCGACCTCACTCGTGGGAACAGATATGGAGAAAAATCAAGCACAAACTACCTGGACTGGAAATATTGGTAACGGACTGGCACTCGTATTGGCTAACGACAATGGGACGGATGGACCACTTCCTGGTGGGGTTAAACCTACGGTAAGGAGTGTGGAGGAAATGCACTTCCTTGGGGCAAACACCAGCCCAGTGGTCAGCCTGGAGCGGCTGAATGCCACGGAGTGGAGCAAATGCGTCCCAGGGCAGCATGCGACCAGCGAGGGGTCACCTCCCTGCAAGAGGCATGTTGCCGAGGGCACGCAGTCCTCGGTGGGCGATACAGCCCAGACAGGAGAGGAGGGTACGTCGTACGTCGAGGAGACTAACAGCGTTCTCGACGACGACTCCCAGGACAACGACGAGTGGGCGCCGCCAAATCCTCGCGACGCTGATGAGGTGGAGACCGCCGACTCAAGTGATGAGTATGGTTTGGCCTATGAACCCGGGAAGAGGAAGAGGAAGGGCCCTGGGGCAGGAAGACCCAGGGGCATCTTCGTGGACCCACGAAAATTGGGCCCCGGCATGAAGGACCTGCCGAAGCAGGCGGACCTCCGCAATATAGCGGAGGTCATGAAGACAGACGAGCTCCTGGGCCGGCTCAAGGAGCATTTGGAGTCCGTCGTCCGTGTGGCAGACACTGCTAGCCACCTTAAGACGACGGACATCCGCGGCCTACGTTTGGCTGCACGGGTGGCGTTGGTCAGCGCCGAAGAGCTGCACGGCAGAGCTGACCGCGCCGAAAACCCGAACAGGCCGGCCCGGGAGGTGGTCATTCGCCAAGGCGAATGGGAGAAGAGGGCCAAGGCCCTCGAGAAGAGACTGGAGGTGGCCGACTCGACTGCCACCACCCTGTCCGAAACCGTCAGGGTTAAGGACAGGGAGCTGGAGCACCTCAGGCGGGAAGTCGGCCGCCTGAGGTATAAGCAGGAACAGCGGAGGCTGCTTGGAGAGGGGGAGGAGTTGGCAGGTGAGATGCCACCGGACCACGAATTGCCGTGTGTCCCTCGACCCCGGCGGAAGGATCTCCTTCCGTCGACTTTCTCCGAGGGGAACACCGGCATAGAGGTCGAGACGGCGGTCCCTGGACCGTCGTCTGCAACGCGGTCCGCCCCGATTGAGGAGGAGAGTCCCGCGTCCGGAAACCCTTTGATGGTCATGATGACCGAAATCGTCAAAAGGGTTTTCGAGATGGCGGGGCATATATCGGCTGTCGAAAGCCGATTCGACGCCCGTTTTGAGGCGGTCTGGCGGGCAGTGTCCCGTCCGCCATTGGGGAAACCCCCGGTGCCACTGCCTCCATCTGTGAGGGCGGCACCGTCACCGCCAAGCTCCTCAACAGGCTCTAAGACGGCGGCGGTGGACGCACCTAAGGGGAAAGTGAAAGGGGACGCGGTGGCAAAGCCTGGAGGCACGTCGGCCCCTGTAAAAGCGCCAGCGGTACCCCCGAAGACATCTTCGGGGAAGAAAGGAGTTGGCAAGGCCCATGGTGGCAGGCCAACGGCTGGAGGGGCGAAGGCTGCGCCAAGCCTCCCTCAACCGCCTCCCAAGGCCGATGGCGGAAAGTCTGCCCGGCCCCCCAAGGATGCCGCGCCAAAGTCCGCCCCTGCCCCCGCCAACGATGAGCAGGGCACCTGGGCCGCGGTGGTGCGGCGGGGTAAGAAGAAGGGCGTGGATAAGGTTGCGGTGCCCGCTGCACCCTCATCCAGGGGCGGAAAATCCTCTGCAACAGGTCAGCCAGTCGCGAATGCCGCGGCTGGTATTAAGAAGAAGATGGGTGCCCAGCCGGTGGCGGTCAAGTTACCGAGGCTGCCGAGAAATGCAGCAGTCTCGGTGACCGCTGCCACTGGGCGCGAGAAGGATCTGGGCCCCCTCCTCACCAGGGTGATGCCCGGGATATGTAAAGATCTCGGGATCACCGGGATGAGGCCCACAAGGGCGGTCACCGGGGCGCTTTTATTAGCGATCCCCGGTGAGAACGGGAAGGAAAAGGCGACCGCCCTGAGGGCGCGTCTTGAGGGGGCCCTCGAGGTGGAAGGTGTACGGGTGGCTTGCCCCCAAAAACAGGCCGAGATGCGTATTTCCGGCCTGTCGGAGGCAGCCACCCAGCAGGCAGTTAGGGAGGCCCTTGCCACCGCCGGGGGTTGCAGCGCTGCGGAGGTCAACGTTGGTGACCTCCGCCGGGACAGCTCTGGCATGTTCACTGCCTGGGCCCGCTGTCCCCTTCGCGCCGCAACCAAACTCGCGAAGTCCGACCGATTAATGGTCGGCTTCTTCGAGGCCCGGCTGGCGGTGCTCGCCGCGAGGCCGCTGCAGTGCCACCGCTGCCTGGAGTTCGGACATGTCCGGCAGCGGTGCACCAGCACCGTTGATCGCAGCGGCCTCTGCTACCACTGCGGAGGGGCCTCCCACACAGCACGGGCGTGCACGGCCGCCCCTAAATGCCCCCTTTGTGTGGGCTTGGGGCGGCCAGCGGATCATCGCATGGGTGGGGCGGCGTGCCGTCCCACCAAGCGGAAGGGGAAGAAGGGGAAGGGTGCGGTTGTGCCCCCATCAGCGGTGCCGGCTGGTGTTGACCCGGCGCCGCTGCCCGTCGCAATGGAGGTCCAAGGGGAGGCTAGTCCCCAGCCGTCCCCAGCTGTGGTGTCGGGTGCTATACCCGCCCCAGCCTCTGTTGTGACGGGAGATGAGGTGGTGGCGTGTGCAGCCACACCGCAGCCAGTCACGGAAATGATGGAGGTGGATGTGGCGCTTATCGACTCAGCGCCCTCCACCTCCACGAAATCGGAAGATGTGTTGTCTGGTGGGGGAGCTGCAGTGCCCCCACCGCAAGCGGCAACTCAGTCGCCGTGCGGGTCAGAGCCCCTTAGTCGGGGGGTGATGGCCTCGTACGGCGGCAAAGATCCGGGGCGCGCAGGGGCGCCCCTAAATGCTGGAAGGGGAGGCCTGGAGGAGGCCGCGGGTGAGACCCGATAATGTCTCAACGCCTCCTCCAGGTCAATTTGAACCACTGCCGGGGGGCCCAGGATCTTATGCTTAAAACCCTCCGGCAGTGGAACATTGGGATGGCGGTGATCGCCGAGCCCTATCGTGTCCCCAAACACCCAGCTTGGGTGGGGGACCTTAACGGGGTCTCGGCGATCACCTGGCAGTACGGACGAGGCACGTTGCCGTGCTCCGTAGTGGGGAGGGGCCACGGTTTTGTGGCAGTGAAGTGGGGGGAACTCGTGGTTGCCGGGTGTTACGCGTCGCCCGCTATGGGCCTCAGCGAATTTGAGGCGTACCTCGACGAGGTGGGGAGATGCATCTCCCCACATCTCGCCAGTGGGGTACTCGTCCTGGGCGATTTTAATGCCCACGCTGCAGCATGGGGCTGCCCCAGGACGACCGTGAAGGGCGACGCAATGCTCGTATGGGCGGCGGGTCACGGCCTCGTAGTGTTGAATGAGGGGGCCGTGAGCACGTGCGTGCAGTAGCGGTGGGCGCTCTGGGGGCCGGGCTGATAAGCGTCTTTGACGCGTGCCTGCGGACCGGTCAGTTCCCCCCGATATGGAAGGTGGCGAGGTTGGTCCTCCTTCACAAGCCAGGGAAACCCGCGGATTCTCCATCCGCGTTCCGACCCATTTGTCTCTTAGACGAGGCTGTAAAGCTCCTCGAGCGGGTCATTGTGTCCCGTCTCGAGGGGCATCTGTCCCGCGTCGGCCCCGATCTGGCCGACCGACAGTTCGGCTTTCGCCGGGGCCGTTCCACGGTCGACGCCATAGCGACAGTGCGGACCCTGGCGGAATCGGCAATCTCCCGGGGGGGTGTGGCGTTGGCAGTATCACTTGACATAGCCAACGCCTTTAACACCGTCTCCTGGGGGGCGATAGGTCGGGCACTCCAGTACCACCGGGTGCCCGCCTATCTATGCCGACTGATCGGGGATTATCTGCGGGGCAGGGTTGTCCAATATCCGGGTCGGAACGGGATGGAGCAGAGAGCGGTGCACCGCGGGGTTCCACAGGGGTCGGTCCTCGGGCCGCTCCTGTGGAACTTGGCGTATGACGCGGTGCTGCGGGCTGACCTCCCCGTCGGCGTGTCGTTGGTTTGTTATGCCGACGACACCCTGGTGATAGCCGGCGGGGATACGTGGAGGAGGGCCGTGGCCCTCGCGGAGGAAGGGACGGCACGAGTCGTCGCCGAGGTAGAGCGTCTGGGGTTGCGCGTCGCACCCCAAAAGACCGAGGCCATCTGGCTGTGTAACGTCAGTGGTCGAGGGGTGCCGCGCCAGGCGTCTCTACGGGTGGGTGGAGCCCAAGTCGGGGTGGGGCGCCGGATGAAGTATCTGGGCCTCACCCTCGACAGCTACTGGCGCTTCGGGCATCATTTGGAAGGGTTGGGTCCCCGTATTGAAAGGGCAGCGGCTGCGTTAGCTCGCATAATGCCTAATCTCGGGGGGCCCAACATGGCGGCACGGCGGCTGTATTTAGGAGTCGTCCGGTCCATGGCGCTTTATGGCGCGCCAATATGGGCCGGCGGTCTGATGGCCAATCGGCGGGGTGCATTTGTACTCCGTCGGTTACAGAGGTTGGTCGCCATCAGAGTCGTGCGGGGATATCGCACGATCTCCTACACTGCCGCCACCTTGCTGGCGGGTTCCGCACCGTTTCATCTGCTGGCGAAAATGGACGCAGAGGTCTATCAAAGCCTCTGCGACCTTCGCCAGCGGGGCGTGGACCCGCACGGCGAGGAGGCCGCCAGGGCCCGAAGCCAGGCGCGGCGACGCGTCTATAGTCGGTGGCTGGTATGGCTATCCAAGCCAGACCAGCGGGATGATCGCGTCGCCGCGGCGGTCCGCCCAGTGTTTTATGCCTGGGTGGGCCGTAGCTGGGGTACGCCCACCTACCGCCTGACACAGGTACTGACCGGACACGGTTGCTTCGGTCGGTACCTGCATCGGATAGGGCGGGAGGCGACGGCTGCGTGCCGTCACTGCAGGGGAAGGGAGGACACCGCGCAGCACACGCTGCAGTTTTGCCCGGCGTGGGCAGCGCAGCGCGGTGTCCTCGTTAGAACGATTGGAGCGGACCTCTCGCTGCCGGCCGTCATACGTGCAATGGTCGGCAGCGAGGAGGCGTGGGCGGCCATGGCCTTGTTTTGTGAGGAGGTCATGGCCGCCAAGGAAGACGCCGAAAGGGCGCGTGAGGAGGTGGGGGGCAGGCGGCGACGTCGACCGTAAGACCCTCCACCGCTCCCCGTGACAGGGGGAGCGCGATGGGGTCGGTGATGGTGTTTGTGGTGCGAGGCGAGGGACTTTATTCCCTCATTCCCCCTCGCACCCAGCCCATCACCGCACCGGGGGCCCGTGACAGGGGCCCCATTTAGCGGGGGCGGCAGTGTTAGCCGGCCCCGCAGCCGTGGTCGCGATCGGGTGGGGGCCCGGTCGCGGCTAGTAGCAACGGCACGAGCGGGGGCGACGTCGCGTGTGACCGCGCGGCGTCGCCGGGGGGCAATCAGATTTGTTTGCCCCCCATTGGGGGAGGAGGATCACATCTCCTCTCCCGGGAAGGGCCTGTAGTAGGGCGTTGCGCCAACGGGGAGAGTCACCGTGGTGTTTTAGCCGGTAAGAGTCCGGCACTACCCCGGCCTCCCCCCCAGGGAACCGGGGTGTCCATGAGGATTTCACCACGTTAAAAAAAAAAAAAAAAAAAAAAAGGTCTGGGTTAGGTCTGGGTTAGGTCTGGGTTAGGTCTGCGTTAAGTCTGGGTTAGGTCTGGGTTAGGTCTGGGTTAGGTCTGGGTTAGATCTGGGTTAGGTCTGGGTTAGGACTGGGTTAGGTCTGGGTTAGGACTGGGTTAGGTCTGGGTTAGGACTGGGTTAGGACTGGGCTAGGTCTGGGTTAGGATTGGGTTAGGACTGGGTTAGGACTGGGTTAGGTCTGGGTTAGGTCTGGGTTAGGTCTGGGTTATTTCTGGGTTAGGTCTGGGTTAGGTCTGGGTTAGGTCTGGGTTAGGACTGGGTTAGGTCTGGGTTAGGACTGGGTTAGGACTGGGTTAGGACTGGGTTAGGTCTGGGTTAGGTCTGGGTTATTTCTGGGTTAGGTCTGGGTTAGGTCTGGGTTAGGTCTCCACGCACCCGTTTGGTTGTCCAGGCGGCAGGGGAGGTGAACCCCTACGTGGCGCGTCCCCAGGTGGCGGATAGGGGAAGCCGCTGGGATGGGATGTGGGGATGGGGTCATCAACCTGAGAGGGCTGGTGACCGCATCCTGGCATGGCATCTTGGTGGGCGGAGCGGAAGCTCCCGCGGACCAAACACTGGTGTGAATGGGTGTGTGTGTGAATGGGCTGCGGTCGGTGTCTCGTGGATATTCCCGATAGACTTACCAAGGGGGGAGTAGTAGCCCCCCGACCGGGGTCGGTGAGTGATGTTAGTACCTGACCTCTGCGGGAGTAATATGGGGTAAGTGTAAGTCCTGAAATTATGGCAGAAATCCCCGTGAAACCGCATGTTGAACGTGGAAGAACCGCTCACTCATCGACCGACTGGAGCCTATGTCGGGGTTGAAGCGAGGTTTCCGGGCGCAGGAATGGAGGATTATGTGGTCGATATTTCCTCATACCCGGAGTGCCGTAGGGTAAATCGGCATACCGTCTAGCCTGAGGTTTGAGTCAGGCGTCGGTTCGGATCCGGCGTCGCTCATTCGATAGGGGTGACGTAAAACCTTTAACATCAAATGTGGTGCGGGCCTATCCCGTAACATTTTGTAGTAGAGTCATTAGATACAGATAGGGTTGACCACCCGACAAACCGCTTCTCGGTTTCTGTATCGCGTAATTAGGGCATTATTTGCGCGGGGAAGTACCCCTACCGCGGTAGGGGTGCCATAGTGGCCGAACCGCAGAATATCTACACTGCCATATGGAACCTGAAAATAAGAAAAACATATATTTGAAACAGAAGGAAGGAGATAAGAGGAATGTAACGGAACAAATAAAGAAGAAAGCAGGACATGCAAGCGGGGTCAAAACAAATGATGGAGCGTATCCCCAAATGCGGACTAGGGCATCAACAGCTGGGCCAAGTGGTGAACCAAGTTCCGGTGAAAGTTCTACGGAAAACTGGCTTATCACGAAGGAAAACAGCAAAGAAGCATCATTGTTAACGGCAATAGCACGGCTTGCGAAGATTGGTGAGATTCAAATTGAAGAGAAGTCAACACCAACACGACCTGACTTTGCATGTAGATCTACGCTTACATTAAGAACGCCGCCTGTTTGCGAGTCCGGGAGCGTTCAGGATTTAACTGGCATAAGCGATAGTTCCTCGGATGAGGGCGATGATGACCTGAAAAATAGAAAAGAAGTTGACGACCTGGAAAGAGAAAATAGAAAGGATGATCTGGAAAAAGAAACAGAGGATCATAGATATGAAAGGAATTACCTAATTGCAGCAAACGATGACCTGAAAGATAGGAATGAAAGGTTGAAAAAGAAAAGTGAAGACCTGAAAGAGAAAGTAGAAGAGAAGAGTATGGAAAGATTTGGGGTATCAAGTAGTGGGAAGCCTCGCTCAGATGTGCATAAGGTGTCGGATAGAGAAAACGGTTTGAACAAGAAAGGTGAATTAAGAGTTACACCTGCTTTTGACTTTGAACATAGTTTTGGGAACGGTATTACAGACAGTATTAATAAAGTAGGGGACTGCCTTGAATGGCTTTACACATACCTTGAATCTAATAAAAACGTAAATAAGGAGTGTAGGAAAATTTATAACGAAGGTGTTAAGGAAGTACGTTCTCTTAGATCTCTTTGGGAGAATCGGCTGGTCTTGAGCGAGGCCTTTAAAAGGAAGGAGCATCGAGAAGAGAAGCCCAACGAGTATCTTGGTCCAAGGAAAGGGGTCACTCTGGGTACACGGGTCGAGGATACCGGCGTTAAAAGTAAGGATAGGGCACCACCGGAAGATACGAGTAATCTTCCTGGTAATAGGAAAATTCCTAGAAAAGGAAAGGTATTCGGATATGAGACGTTCAATAGCAACGAGAATAAGAGTGAGAAGGCTAGAAGTACGAACAACTTACCGTTAATTGTTGAGGGTCAAGCAACCAGCACTGCTCCGCAAAGAGCGGTAGAAAATTGGGAACATGTGAGTACGAAAAGGGGTAAACCGGTGATTAAGGATATTGCTATATTGAATTCTGAGAGTATAGCTAATACGGTTGGATCGACTAAACTTAGTGGGAAGGTAAAGGGAGTGGGGCCCAAGACGGAGGCTATCACGGTCTCTACTATTCAGGGTAAAACCTACGCGGACGTGTTTAGACAAATTGCAGGGTCAATGAAAGAGGACCTAAAAAACGTTAAAACTGTTAGGAAGTCTCGTAATGGAGACTTATTAATTGAACTTACAAAGTCCGGAAATGCGCCAGAAACTAAAGACGCAATTAAAGCGGTTTTAGGGGATGAGTTCAAGGTCAGGGTACTGATGCCCAAAACGGAAATAGAAATAAGGGACCTGGACCCCATTGTGGAATCAGGGGATATTGCTGAGAAGATCATGGAAAGATTAGGATGCACGGACAAAAGTGAGATTAGAGTAAAAACCCTTCGGACGACGTTCAAAGGAACTCAGCTTGCGGTTATCGAAGTTCCTACGAAATTGATTACTGGCATAAAAGATGGGGAAAGGATTAATATCGGCTATACTGTATGTAGAATGCGGATTATACCAAAGATTACGAGATGCTACAAGTGTCACGATTTTGGACACATTAGCAGTGATTGTAAGCTGAGGCCATCAAATGGTTTATTATGTCGAAAATGTGGTGGTGAAGGACATAATATGTCCGATTGTAACCTTACACCAACATGTAGGTTATGTGTGGAAAGAGGGCTTCCCCTGAACAAGACAGGGCACGTTGCTGGTGCAGTTGCGTGCCCCCAATATAAAGAATACCTGTGGAGGAACAGGGGCAGTAATGTAAAGTAACTAATTTAATTCTAAGACCAGAAGAGCAGATTAATTAATAAATAATAAATTAATAAATAAATAAAGAACTTATTAGTAAATAGATTATATAAGTAAATAAATAGTAAATAGATAAATAATAGATCTAAGTGTTTATTTAACAGGTAAAAGTACTAGAGCAAATAGTTTAGATTTTAGTAACAGATATGTACATAAAAATTTTACAGATAAACCTTAACGGATGTAGGCTGGCCCAAGATTTACTTATTAAAACTGCAGAGGATTTAAAAGTGGACGCGGTGGCAATTTCGGAACCGTATGCTATTAGAAATAATTGGATCGGTGATAATACGGGCAAGGCGGCAATCTGGGCAACCGGTTTTAATGGTTTCAAACCGATTACAGATAAAACTGTTGTAGGAAAAGGATTCGCATCCGTTAATATGGCTGGAATGCAAATTTGTAGTTGTTATTATTCACCTAGGTATGATGCAGAAGGACTTGCAAACGAGCTGCTTGAGCTAGAAGGAGCTAGACAATCATGGGGCACGAATGTGATCATTGCTGGGGATTTCAACAGTAAGTCCCCTGCGTGGGGATCAAAAACTCTTAACGATAAGGGTATTACCCTGACGGCCTCGTTCGACAAAATGGGGGTTGTATGCATAATGCCTAGGGGACGATGTACGTTTCAGAGAAATGGTCATTCTTCAGTCATTGACGTCCTGGCTGGAAATAAAGCAATAGTTAGAAACATAATTAAAAGCAATATTTTGGATGTTCTTACGGAATCCGATCATTTTTATATTCTTCATGAATATAGGGATCGACGTCAGACTATTGGACGGCATAACGGGGTCATTGGTTGGAAGGCAGACACTTTAAATGAGGAAGTTTATCTGGAAGCATTTAGACAAAGTACGGCGCATATCGGTCCGGCAACTGCCCTGAGTATGAGTGAATCGGAGGTTGTTATATCTGCTTTTGAAAGTGCATGTATGGGTAGTATGACCCCGAAAAGGTTGCCCCCGTTTAACAGAACAGCAAAAAAATGGTGGTCTCCAGAACTAACCGCATTAAGAAAGGAAGCTAATGTTCAGAGGGCCCTCAAAAAAAGGAAGCCTGAAGCAATTTTGTTAAAGGAAGAGTTCAAAAGTGCCCGTAAAAAGTTAAAAAGGGCCCTTATCAAACATAAAATGAAAGCCTGGGCTGCTGTTTATAACTCTGTGGAAGGTGACATATGGGGCACTGCATATAAAACGGTCATGAAAATTGCCAAACCCAGAAGCGAACTGCCGTGTTTGTCGGTTGACAAAGCCAGGGAGGTTTCCCTCAGGGGCTGCCAGCCTTTCAGCTGCAGTACGGGCATAACGAACCCGGGGTACCCGAGTCATACACACACCGTAAGCCTCCTGTTGGTCGTCACAACGACCCATTCACAATTCCCTATTGGTTTTGTGAATGCTACGTGACGGCAGGAGGAACGGGGGTCTTGGCTTAACCGCCTGGGCCACGAGTATGGCGACTCTATAAAATCGCCCTCCAATCCTAAGCTATGGTGCGCGGCGATGGGATGCATGGTTGGGGGAGAAGGCCCAATCCCAAGCGACCACCTCCGGGGAACCTGCCGAACCCCCGGAGTATATAGGCTTACCCGGGTAAGGCGGCTCTGCCCGGGCGGACCTTTTCTTCCGACCTGCTCGTGGGAATATTATGGAGTTCAATATTAAAACGGGGATGGGACGGGGTAAGTCAGAGTGGGAGGACGAAGGCGGTGTTGGGACTGGAGTGACGGCGCTCGCGCCGCCTCCAGCGCCTGGCCCGGCTTCGTGGAAGGTGGAGGAGGACGACGAGACTGCGTCAGTCTCGTCCTTTTCCTCCACCAGGAGCCTCATAGGCTCTAAGAGGAAGAGGGCGGGGCAGGCCGTCGTCGAGGTGGACGGGGCGATGAGCCCGTCGGTGAGGCTGAGTTGCCTCAGGGACGAGGTGACCGAGGAGATATCGGAGAGGATCTCCTCGTCCCTGAGGCGGGTGGAGAAAGTCGCCGCTGCCTGCGCCTTTAAGGGGCAGAAAAGCGGTGGCGCGGAGGCCCTGAAGGCCGCGGCGGAGGAAATGAGGGAGGCGGCGCGGGAGCTCAGAGGGCGGAACGCCCGTCTGCAGCTCCTGTTGGAGGAGGAGCGACAGGGGAGGAGGAGGGCAGAGGCGCTGTGGAACAGCGCGGCCCTCCCTCCCATCCTCCCTCCTCCTCCACCGCCGCGTCCCTCGGCGGAGGTAAATAAGCGGAGTGCGGCGGCAGTGGTGCGGGGCACCGCGGGCCCCTCCACCCGCACTCCGCCCGTGAAGAAGTCCCCGTCCTCCTCAGAAGACGATCTTCTGAGGAGGATTGGGGACATGATTGATGGCAAGCTGGCCGCCTTCCGGGAGGAGCTCCTCGCCGGAAGAGCGGTCAGCAGGAAGGCGGTGCCTCCCCGACCTGTTCCGGTACAGTCGGGGAAGGCAAAGAAGGGCGGAGTGAAGGCTCCGCCCAGCGTTGCGGCACCAGGGCCCCGGGTCGCGACCCCCAAGGGGGGTGGTGCACCCGTGGTCGCGTCCTCCACGGCACCCTCCCAAGGGGGGGTGGCGTGGAGTGAGGTGGTGGGGCGGAAGGCGAAGCGGGCGGCGAGGAAGGCCTCGCAACCGCAGCCTCCGCCTCCGCCGCCGGCGGCCAAGGTAAAGGCCGCGAAGGTCGGGAAGGCACGACCAGGTCGTCCCCCAAAAACGGCAGCGGTGACGCTGACCGTTGCGCAGGGGGGCGACCTGACCCTCGCGGAGGCGATGCGGCTCGCCAGGGAGAATATCTCCCTGGAAGAGCTGGGCATCGCCTCCGTGAGGGCGAAGAGGGCCGTGACCGGGGGTCTCTTGCTGGAGATCCCCGGTGCAGAAGGCGGCGCGAAGGCGGATCGTCTCGCCCAGAGGCTCCGGGAGCAGCTGGGCGAGCGAGGTGTCCGGGTCGCCCGGCCTACGAAGCGCACGGAAATGCGCGTTTGTGGGCTGGGCGACTCGGTCAGCGCACAGGATGTGTCCCGTGCCCTTGCGAGGGCGGGGGACTGTCCTGTGGAGGACCTGCGGATCGGAGAGATCCGCAGGTCGCCCTCCGGCCTCGGGTCGGTGTGGGCCCGGTGCCCCCTCTCCGCCGCCCGTAAGGTGGCGGAATCCGGGAGGGTGTTGGTGGGGTAGGTTTCGGCGCGAGTGGAAATCCTCGCGCCGCGCCCGCTCCAGTGTCACCGCTGCCTCGAATTGGGGCACGTGAGGCAGTGGTGCACCTCGCCGGTGGACCGCAGCGGTCAGTGTTACCGCTGCGGTGCCAAAGAGCACCGTGCGAGCCAGTGCTCGGCGGCCCCCCACTGCCCGCTGTGTGCGGACATGGGGAGGCCAGCCGATCACAGGGTGGGAAGCAAGAAGTGCTCCCCCCCCTCCCGGAAGGAGAGGAAGAGGCGGGCTGCACCGGCTCCGGTGCCGAGGGCGGTGGCATCGTCCTCCATGGAGGTGGACGGTGCTACGGGGACGGACGGCCGGGAGGAGGCTGGCGCGGCCATTAATTAATGCCGCCCCGCCTCCTCCTCCAGGCCAACCTCAACCACTGCCGCGCAGCACAGGACTTGATGTCCCAAGTCCTCGCGGAGTGGGGGGTTGGCCTGGCGGTCGCCGCCGAGCCGTACCGCGTCCCTGATCACCCTCATTGGGTGGGCGACGCGGACGGCTTGGTGGCGACGGTATGGGGAGGGGGCGACGGGTCCCCACCGTTCTCCTTGTTGGAGCGCGGTCGGGGATTCGTCGCCGTGGACTGGGGGGGAGTCGCTGTGGTGGGGTGCTACATTTCGCCCCGTAGCGGTCACGCTGCGTTGGAGCTGTACTTGGCCGAGGTCGCGGCATGCGTGCAGCGCTACGCGGCCCGGCCGGTGCTGGTCCTGGGGGATTTTAATGCCAAGTCGGTGGCTTGGGGATCCCCCAGGACCTCCGTTCGCGGCGGGATCCTGGGCGATTGGGCGGCGGGGCTCGACCTCCGGGTATTGAACCGGGGGTCGGAGCACACATGCGTGCGGCGATATGGGGGGTCCATCGTGGATGTTGGATTCGCGACCCCCAACGCCGTGCGCATGGTGTCGGGTTGGCACGTGGTCGCGGGGGCAGAGACACTCTCCGATCACCGGTACATCCGGATGAAGGTCTCTGCCGCCGCGAGTGCATCCCGACACGGCCGCCTGCGTGGCACCCCACCACGCCGCTGGGCGCTTCGGCGCCTGGACAAGGACGCCCTGATGGCAGCTGCCCTCGCTGCAACTTGGCCGCAGGGAGCGGCCGAGTTGCCGAGCATAGAGGAGGAGGTCGCCCGGCTCGGAGCATTGGTCGCGGGTATTTGCGACGCGGCGATGCCTCGGGTCGGGCGGGCTTCTCCTCGCCGGGCGGTGTACTGGTGGTCGGACGCGATCGCGGAGTTGCGTGTCGCGACTGTCCGCGCCCGACGCCAGTACACCCGCGCGCGCCGTCGTCAACGTACAGGCGACGGCGTGGCGCGAGCGAGGGCAGCTGATGACCTGTATGGAGCATACCGCGTGGCGCGGGTTGCTCTGCAGGTCGCCATCAAACGGGCCAAGACCCTGGCATGGAAGGAGCTCCTCCAGACCCTTGATGACGATCCATGGGGGCGCCCATATAAGGTGGTGCTGAATAAGCTCCGCTCGTGGGCGCCCCCCGTCACCGAGAGTCTTGACCCCCGGCTGCTGGAGGACGTGGTCAATACACTCTTCCCGATTGGGGAGAGGGGACCGCGTCCTCCGGCGGCGGCGGCTGTCCCAGTGGAGTGGACGGCCGAGCTGGGGGTCACGCAGGAGGAGCTGGCAGCGGCCATCAGACGGCTCGGGGTTCGTAACACGGCCCCGGGTCCGGATGGTGTGCCCGGCCGGGTTTGGGTCTTGACCCAGGGCGTCCTTGGGGCCGACCTCAGGCGGTTGTTCGACCGCTGCCTGAGGGACGGGCGATTCCCCCCCAGTTGGAAGGTGGCGAGGATGGTCCTCCTCCGGAAGGAGGGTCGGCCCGCGGAGTCTCCCTCCGCATACCGGCCCATTTGTCTCCTCGACGAGGTGGGCAAGCTCTTCGAGCGGGTGATTGCTGCCCGCCTCGTCGAGCACCTGTCGCGGGGTGATCCCGGTCTGGCCGACTGCCAGTTCGGTTTCCGGGGGGGCCGATCGACTATCGACGCGATAGGTCGTGTGAGGGCCCTCTCGGGGGCGGCCGTCTCCCGGGGAGGGGTGGCATTGGCAATATCCTTGGATATTGCCAATGCCTTTAACACCCTCCCCTGGGAAGAGATAAGGAGGGGGCTCGAATATCATCGGGTCCCCCCTTGTCTCAGGGCGGTCGTCGGGGATTATCTCCGCGGCAGGTGGATCGAGTATCCGGGCCGGGATGGTGATATGCGGAGGGAGGTGTACTGCGGTGTTCCGCAGGGGTCGGTCCTCGGGCCACTCCTGTGGAACATCGCGTACGACTCGGTGTTGCGGGCCGGCCTCCCCGACGGCGTCAGCACGGTGTGTTATGCGGATGACACACTGGTGCTGGCCGTCGGGGCGCACTGGGGGAGGGCCATGCGTCGCGCGGAGGAGGGGTCGCAACGCGTCGTCGACCGGATCAGGGGGATGGGGATGACGGTGGCGGTCCATAAGACCGAGGTGATTGCGTTTCATTCACCTCGGCAGGATCCGCCACCCCCTCTGATCCGAGTGGGTGGGGCTGACATCGAGGTGAAGCCCCAGATCAGGTATCTAGGGCTGATCCTCGATAGCCACTGGCGTTTCGAGGAGCATTTCCGCTGCCTGGTCCCCCGGTTGGAAAGGATGGTTGCGGCTCTGGGCCGGATCCTGCCCAACCTGGGGGGCCCGGCGGGCCGAGTTCGTCGCCTCTATGTGGCAATGGTCCAGTCGGTGGCCCTATACGGGGCCCCCGTCTGGGCGGACGACCTGGCTGCCTCCCGGCGCAGCATGACTATGCTGCGTCGGGTGCAGAGGCGCATGGCGCTCAGGGTCGTCCGCGGGTATCGGACCGTGTCACATGAGGCGGCGACGGTTCTATCGGGGATGCCGCCCATGGACCTGCTTGCGCGGTCGCACGCGGTGATGTACCGGCACCGCGTCGACCGTCGCGCGGGGGTGGGGGCGGTCCCGGGCGGGCAGGAACCTGCTTGGGGCGATTTGAAGCGCCAGGCCCGGCAGTCCGTGTTGCTCGCGTGGCAGGAGCGGCTGGCTCTGCCAACCGCGGGGCACCGGACTGTCGGGGCGGTTCGGCCACTCCTGAAGGAGTGGCTGGACAGAGGCCATGGCAGCCTCACCTACCGGACGGCACAGGTATTTTCCGGGCATGGCAGCTTCGGAAGATACCTGTGCCGGATAGGGAAGGAGCCGACGGCGCGTTGCTGCCACTGCGACGCTGAGCAGGACACGGCGGATCATACCCTGGAGGTATGCCCCGCGTGGGAGGGGGAGCGCCGTGTCCTGGTCGGCGTCGTCGGGCGGGATGTCTCGCTGCCGGGCGTGGTGCGCGCCATGCTCGGCAGCGAGGAGAAGTGGAGGGCCGTGGCCTCCTTCTGCGAGAACGTAATGTTGCAGAAGGAGGCCGCGGGGAGGGAGCGCGAGCTTCAGCGGCGCACTGAAGCTCGCGCTCGTGCGGTGGCCCGAGGTCGTCGCCCGGTCGCGAGGCGTCGCGGGCGGCCGCCTCGGCGTGGCGGATGACCTAGGCTGGGAGGGGGGTCCTGAGGGGACCCTCCTCCCGCCAGGCGGCGCCAGGTCGGACCGGTTGGGGGTAGAAGTGCCTCCCCCTACCGGTCCGACGCAAGGGGAGGCACCCTCGGCGGTCTGGTGCGGCCATGAACGCCCGGCCGCCGAGGGGTGGAAACGGGGTCGCGGGCGGTTGCGAGTTGGGGCTCGCAGCCGCCACTAAACGCGGCCCCGGGACGGATAGCGGCGGGATGGAGTGGCCCCGTCCCGCCGCTATGAGGCAGTGTGTCTACTGGGGGGACCGATTGTCCCCCCGGGGGATGGGCGCGAAAGCGCGGGCACGGGGAGGATACCGGAAGAATGCTTCGAGCGATTCCCGGTATCCTCCCAAAGCGTGCCGAAGGGTCACCGTGGGGTTTTTAGTGGGTAGGTCCCACGCCTGTCGTTGTACGGGCGCGGGGAATCCCACACACCCCTCCCACCTCTCCCCAAGGAGGTGGGAGGGAGTCTTTCGAAGATTTTCCCCACGACAAAAAAAAAAAAAAAAAAAAAAAAAAAAAGCCAGGGAGGTTGTGAAAGCCCTTTTTCCTCTGGATGGGGGCGAATCAAGTGCAAGTGATACACCCATTGACCTTGTCGCAGTGAATAGGGATTTTCGTCTTATTGATTCGGAAGAATTACGTAAAGCAGTAAATCGCGTGAACTTAAATAAGTCTCCGGGTAACGATCTTATTCCGGGATGTGCAGTTTTACTTTTAATTAAGCAGGGGAAGGAGAAAATCCTCAGCCTCTTTAATGGCCTTTTGATAAGGGGTGAATTCCCTATCATCTGGAAAACTGTTAAGCTGGTCCTTATCGCAAAGGCAGGGAGAGATCCAGCATCACCATCTGCCTACCGCCCTTTATGCTTGTCTAGCATTTGGGCAAAAGTTTTTGAGTCGGTTATCAACGGTAGACTTAGGGAATTAATGGAACCTTCAGGATTTTCTGAAATGCAATTTGGTTTTCGAACAGGAAGAAGTACGCTACAGGCATTACATGTGGTTAAGGAAATTCAAAGGGATGCTCTTATGAAACAAAACTTTTGTGTACTAGTAACTTTTGATATCAGGAACGCGTTTAATTCGTTGAGGTGGCCTCTGATAATCGATGCTCTGAAAAAGAAGAATATACCATGTTATTTGACTAATATAATTTCGAGCTACTTACGTGACCGCTATATTTGCTATGAAGCTGAAGGCAGCTGGCATAAGGAGAAAATGACCATGGGTGTTCCTCAAGGGTCGGTCATAGGGCCGACTCTTTGGAATGTGGCTTATGACGGCGTACTAGGTTTACAGCGCCGTAAGGGCTGTACGTTTATTGCTTTTGCAGACGATCTGGCGTTGGTGGTACAAGATGGTGACCCAGATGTCCTGAAACAGAAAATAAATGACACTATAACGGATATACTTACCTGGTTAAACGCTGCTAGCTTAAACCTTGCACCTGAAAAAACGGAAGTTATTGCGTTAAATAGTAAAAGATTGGGACAGTTAAATGTTAGGATTCTAAACACTAATATCAATCTAAATACGGAGCTAAAATACTTAGGACTAATTTTTGATAAGAGCCAAAGATATAGAGTACACGTAAACCGTACAGCAGACAAAGCAATTAAAATTATGTCAGCCTTGGCGCGCATTATGCCGAACATTGGAGGTCCTGGGCATAAAACTAGCATGTTGTTTTATAGGGTTCTGGAGTCCATAATACTTTACGCATCTCCAATATGGGAAGTAGCACTTGAGATCGAAGCAAATAGGAGGAAGCTAATAAACGCTCAAAGTATTGGTTTGAGTCGTGTGGTAAAAGCTTATCGTACAGTTGCGCGAGATATATTACCTGTTTTGGCAGGGACATTACCGATTCTACTGAAGATACAGGAGAGATCTGCGATTTTTGATATTGAGAGCCGCGCACGAAGACTCCGAAATATTGGTCGAAGTGTTAGAGACCCAGACCTGGAAATGGAGAAAAACAGGATACAAAGGGAAATTATGCGTAAATGGCAGCAAAGCTGGGATGACAGACGCAGTGGGAACATCGCATACAAATGGATACCAAATATTCAGGGGTGGATTAATAGACCACATGGACAGATGACCTACCACCTGACGCAGGCATTTACTGGTGAAGGGTGCTTCAATGTGTTTAGGCATAAGATCAGCAGAGCTGCATCTTCGGATTGTTGGTATGGCTGCAAGGTTCCAGATACGGTAGAACATACACTGTGTCACTGTGAGAGATGGAGTTCTTTGAGGGACGATCTTAGAAGGCAGTTGGTAATGCAGGAGGAACAGGTTACAATCGAGTGTTTAGCGGCTTTAATGTTACAGGACCTCGAAAAATGGAATTGCATAAAGACGTATATAACAGAGATTTTAAAGACAAAAGAAATATATGAAAGAGAAATTGATAAAGCCAGGAGAAGGGGGGTTTCTCCAACTCCGCCTACTCTGACATAGGTTCTCGGGTTATATATACATACAGTGTATAGTTTCAGTTTAGTTATGGCTAACGCGTAAGTAAATGCTAGTTTAGTGATAGTATAGTGACTCGGTTTATAGATGTGTGAGGAGTTTATAAACGGTACGTGTTGTTGGTTTGTGTACGGACACGGTGTGGATGCATTGCGTGGAGTGTGTATGTGCGGCATGTGTAGTGGTCAGTAACTGACCTGGTGTGTATGGTTTTTGTGAAGAGTGTATGAACGGCAGCTTTCCTTGGGTAGGGTGAAGTAATGCGGAAAGCAGTTCCGCCTGCTCCCAGGAAAGTTGTTTGGCATGTCTGGACTTTGGTATGGACGGATGTGAAACCGGAGGGGTTTAGTGAGTAAGAATCTCACACTACCCATGTCTCCTTCTGAGGCATGGGTGCCTATGCAAGGTTCCCCTTCGGTATATAAAAAAAAAAAAAAAAAAAAAAAAAAGGACTGGGTTAGGACTGGGTTAGGTCTGGGTTAGGACTGGGTTAGGTTTGGAAGGGTTGGGTCCCCGTATCGAGAGGGCAGCGGCCGCGTTAGGCCGCATAATGCCTAATCTCGGGGGACCCAACATGGCGGCACGGCGGCTGTATTTGGGAGTCGTCCGGTCCATGGCGCTTTATGGCGCGCCGATATGGGCCGGCGGTCTGATGGCCAATCGGCGGGGTGCATTTGTACTCCGTCGGTTACAGAGGTTGGTCGCCATCAGAGTCGTGCGGGGTTATCGCACGATCTCCTACACAGCCGCCACCTTGCTAGCGGGTTCCGCACCGTTTCACCTGCTGGCGAAAATGGACGCAGAGGTGTATCAAAGCCTCTGCGACCTTCGCCAGCGGGGCGTGGACCCGCATGGCGAGGAGGCCGCCAGGGCCCGGAGCCAGGCGCGGCGACGCGTCTATAGTCGGTGGCTGGTCTGGTTATCGAAGCCAGACCAGCAGGATGATCGCGTCGCCGCGGCGGTCCGCCCAGTGTTTTATGCCTGGGTGGGCCGTAGCTGGGGTACGCCCACCTACCGCCTGACACAGGTACTGACCGGACACGGTTGCTTCGGTCGGTACCTGCATCGGATAGGGCGGGAGGCGACGGCTGCGTGCCATCATTGCAGGGGAAGGGAGGACACCGCGCAGCACACGTTGGAAATTTGTCCGGCGTGGGCAGCTCAGCGCGGTGTCCTCGTTAGAGCGATTGGAGCGGACCTCTCGCTGCCGGCCGTCATACGGGCAATGGTCGGCAGCGAGGAGGCGTGGGCGGCCATGGCCTTGTTTTGTGAAGAGGTCATGGCCGCGAAGGAGGACGCCGAAAGGGCGCGTGAGGAGGTGGGGGGCAGGCGGCGACGCCGACCGTAAGACCCTCCACCGCTCCCCGTGACAGGGGGAGCGCGAAGGGGTCGGTGATGGTGTTTGGGTGCGAGGTGAGGGTCACTATTCCCTCATTCCCCCTCGCATCCAGCCCATCACCGTACCAGGGGCCCGTGGCAGGGGCCCCGTCTAGCGGGGGCGGCAGTGTTAGCCGGCCCCGCAGCCGTGGTCGCGATCGGGTGGGGGCCCGGTCGCGGCTAGTAGCAACGGCACGAGCGGGGGCGACGTCGCGTGTGACCGCGTGGCGTCGCCGGGGGGCAATCAGGTTAGTTTGCCCCCCATTGGGGGAGGAGGATCATATCTCCTCCCCCGGGAAGGGCCCGTAGTAGGGCGTTGCGCCAACGGGGAGAGTCACGGTAGTATCGCTAGTTTGGTTCCCGTGACTCTCCCCAGATAAAGGGCGCAGGCGGTCACCGTGGTGTTTTAGCCGGTAAGAGTCCGGCACTACCCCGGCCTCCCCCCCAGGGAGCCGGGGTGTCCATGAGGATTTCACCACGTTAAAAAAAAAAAAAAAAAAAAAAAAAAAGGACTGGGTTAGGTCTGGGTTAGGTCTGGGTTAGGTGGGGGCAGGCGGCGACGCCGACCGTAAGACCCTCCACCGCTCCCCGTGGCAGGGGGAGCGCGAAGGGGTCGGTGATGGTGTTTGTGGTGCGAGGTGAGGGACTTTATCCCCTCATTCCCCCTCGCACCCAGCCTATCACCGGACCGGGGGCCCGTGGTAGGGGCCCCGTCTAGCGGGGGCGGCAGTGTTTGCCGGCCCCGCAGCCGTGGTCGCGATCGGGTGGGGGCCCGAAAAAAAAAAAAAAAAAAAAAAAGGTCTGGGTTAGGTCTGGGTTAGGACTGGGTTAGGTCTTCCCTCAGGGGCTGTGTCCGGCCAGGTGTCGGGCGCAGTACGGGGCGTAGCGACCCCGAGGTACCTGATGCTAATCACACCGTAAGCCTCCTGTTGGTCGTCGCAACGACCCATTCACAATTCCAGTCTAGGTTTTGTGAATGGTACGTGACGGCAGGAGGACCGGGGGCCTTGGCTTAACCGCCTGGGCCGCGAGGATGGTAACTCTATAAATTACCCTCTAATCCTAAGTTATGGTGCGCGGCGATGGGATGCATGGTTGGGAGAGAAGGCCCAATCCCTAGCGACCACCTCCGGGGGCACCTGCCGAACCCCCGGAGTATTAGGCTTCCCCAGACAAGGCGGCTCTGCCTGGGGTGACCTCCATTCCGACCACTCTCGTGGGATTAATAATGGAATTTAACTCTCAGAAACAAACAAACAGGACTGGAAACACGGAGAACGGACAGGCAAGCATTTCGGCAAACGAGACGGTTTTAATGGACAATGGGATGGAAGTTAGCCTCCGCAGGGCCAGCCCTGTACCTGTGGTCACCCTGGAGCGGCTGAATGCCACCGAGTGACGGAAGGCTGGCAGAGACTCGCCACCCCGCAAGAGGCATGATGCCGAGGGCGTCGTGCCCGAGAGTGAAGAAGAGTCGGCGACGTGCGTTGGGGAGCCCATAGCCCTCCTCAACGACGACTCGCAGGATGGTGACGAGTGGGCGCCCAAGCGCTGCACCACCGACGAGAGCGACAGCGCCGGGTCCAGTGATGATGATTATGGGCCCGGTAAGAGAAAAAGGAAGGGCCCCGGGGCGCGAAGACCCCGTGGAATTTTCGTGGACCCAAGAAAGTTGGGTCCGGGAATGAAAGACCTGCCGAAGCAGGCTGACCTCCGGAATATAGCGGAGGTCATGAAGCTGGACGAGCTGCTGGGCCGGCTGAAGGAGCAGCTGGAGTCCGTCGTCAGGGTGGCAGACACCGCGAGTCACCTAAAGACGACGGACGTCCGCGGCCTACGTTTGGCTGCACGGGTGGCGTTGGTCAGCGCCGAAGAGCTGCACGGCAGAGCTGACCGCGCCGAAAACCCGGACAGGCCGGCCCGGGAGGTAGTAATTCGCCAAGGCGAATGGGAGAGGAGGGCAAAGGCCCTCGAGAAGAGGCTGGAGGTGGCTGACACCACCGCCACCACCCTGTCCGAAACCGTGAGGGTAAAGGACAGGGAGCTGGAGCACCTCAGGCGGGAAGTGGGCCGCCTGAGGTACAAACAGGAGCAGCGGAGGATGCAGAGAACGGGAGAGGAGTTGGCCGGCGAGACCCCGCCGGATCATGAGCTCCCTTGTGCCCCTCGGCCACGACGGAAGGATCTCCTTCCGTCAACCTTTGCCGAGGTCAACAACGGTATGGAGGTCGAGACGGCGGTACCTGGCCCGTCGTCCGCAGAGCGTTCCGCCTCAATTGGGGAGGAGAGTCCCGCCTCCGGAAACCCTTTGTTGGTCATGATGACCGAAGTCGTGAAAAGGGTTTCCGCGATGGCGGGTCAGATAGCGGCCGTCGAAGACCGGGTTGAGGCACGGTTGGATGCGGTTTGGCGGGTTGTATCCCGCCCGCCGCTTGGGAAAGGTCCGGTGCCCCCACCTCCATCCGTGGGAGCGACACCAACGGTGGCGACGAAAGGGCCACATGTATCGCAAAGGAAGGCAAAGGCGATGGCGAAACCGCGTTGCACGAATGCGCCCGTGAAAGTCTCCGCGGAACCGCTACAGGCGACCTTCAATAAGAAAGGCGCCGCTAAGGTCCAAACTGGTACACCAGCGGCCGGAGGGGCGGGTGTGGCAAAGCCATACGCCCCCAAATATACGATGCCGCCGAAGGCAGCGCCTCGTCCCCCTCCACCACCTCCCCAGGCGGATAGCGGCAGGTTCGCTCCGCCTGCCCACAATAAGGCGAGGCCCACCCCTGACCGCGCCAACGATGTGCAGGGCTCTTGGGCGGAGGTGGTGAGGCGGGGGAAGAGAAAGGGAGGCGGAAAGGGTGCGGTACCTGCCACATCCTCCACCGAGGGCAGAAAATCTGCCGCAGCGAGTAGGCCAGCCGCCAAAACTGCGGCTGGCAGTAACAGGAAGGTTGGTGCCCAGCCTGCGGCGGTCAAGTTACCGAGACTGCCTAAAAATGCGGCAGTCTCGGTGACCGCCGCCACTGGGCGCGAAAAGGATTTGGGCCCCCTCCTGAATAGGGTGATGCCCGAGATCTGCAATGATCTCGGGATCACCGGGATGCGGCCCACAAGGGCGGTCACCGGGGCGCTCCTGTTGGCGATCCCCGGCGAAAAGGGACAGGAGAAGGCGACCGCCCTGAGGGCGCGCCTTGAGGGGGCCCTCCAGGTGGAGGGTGTTCGGGTGGCTTGCCCCCAAAAGCAGGCCGAGATGCGCATTTCCGGCCTGTCGGAGGCAGCCACCCAGAAGGCAGTTAAGGAGGCACTTGCCGCAGCCGGGGGTTGCGGCGCTGTGGAGGTCAACGTTGGTGGCCTCCGCCGGGACAGCTCGGGCATGTTTACGGCCTGGGCCCGCTGTCCCCTTCGCGCCGCAACTAAGCTCGCGAAGTCCGGCCGATTGACGGTCGGCTTCTTCGAGGCCCGGCTGGCAGTACTCGCAGCGAGGCCGCTGCAGTGCCACCGCTGCCTGGAGTTTGGACATGTCCGGCAGCGGTGCACAAGCACTGTCGATCGCAGCGGCCTCTGTTACCGCTGCGGAGGGGCCTCCCACACCGCACGGGAGTGCACGGCCGCCCCTAAATGCCCCCTTTGTGTGGGCTTGGGGCGGCCAGCGGATCACCGCATGGGTGGGGCGGCGTGCCGCCCCCCCAAGCGGAAGGGGAAGAAAGCCAAAGGGGCGGGTGTGCCCCCATCCACGGTGCCGGCTGGTGTTGAGCCGGCACCGCTGCCCGTCGCAATGGAGGTCCAAGGGGCGGCTTGTCCCCAGCCGTCCCTAGCTATGGTGTCGGTTGCTATACCCGCCCCAGCCTCTGTTGTGACGGGAGGTGAGGCGGTGGCGTGTGCAGCCGCACCGCAGCCAGTCATGGAAATGATGGAGGTGGATGTGGCGCCTATCGACTCAGCGTCCTCCACCTCCACAAAATCGCAAGATGTGTTGTCTGGTGGGGGAGTTGCAGTGCCCCCACCGCAAGCGACAACTCAGTCGCCGTGCGGGCCAGAGCCCCTTAGTAGGGGGGTGATGGCCTCGTACGGCGGCAAAGACCCGGGGCGCGCGGTGGCGCCCCTAAACGTTGGAAGGGGAGGCCTGGAGGAGGCCGCGGGTGAGACCCAATAATGTCTCTACGCCTCCTCCAGGTCAATTTAAACCACTGCCGGGGGGCCCAGGATCTCATGCTCCAAACCCTCCGGCAGTGGAACATCGGGATGGCCGTGATCGCCGAGCCCTATCGTGTCCCCAAACACCCTGCTTGGGTGGGGGACCTCAACGGTGTCTCGGCGATCACGTGGCAGTACGGACGCGGCACGCTGCCGTGCTCCGTCGTTGGGAGGGGCCACGGTTTTGTGGTGGTTAAATGGGGGGAGCTGGTGGTTGCCGGGTGTTATGCGTCGCCCGCCATGGGCCTCAGCGAATTTGAGGCGTACCTCGACGAGGTGGGGAGATGCATCTCCCCACATCGCGCCAGTGGGGTACTCGTCCTGGGTGATTTCAACGCCCACGCTGCAGCGTGGGGCTGCCCCAGGACGACCGTGAAGGGCGACGCGATGCTCGAATGGGCGGCGGGTCACCGCCTCGTAGTTTTGAATGAAGGGGCCGTGAGCACGTGCGTGCACGCGCGGGGCGAGTCGATCGTCGACATATCGTTGGCGAGCCCCGCCATAGCGCGCCGTGTGTCCGACTGGAGGGTCGCAGAAGAGGTGGCCACGTTAAGCGACCACCTCTACATTACGTTTTCCGTATCCGCGACCCCCGGCATAAATGGACCCCGCCAACCGGGCAGGGATGCACACCCGGCGCCACGCTGGTCCGCCAAGAGGCTGGACCCGGACGCCCTTGCGATGGCAGCCACCGTTGTGGCATGGCAGGAGATGCCACGCCGGACCCTCGGCAATCCTTCTGCCGGGTCGCGTTGGTTCCGGGAGACTATGACGTCGTTGTGCGACGCAGTCATGCCCCGGGCCACCGCCCCGAGCCGTGGGGGGTCCGTGTACTGGTGGTCGGGCGAGATCGAGGATTTACGCACTCGGTGCGTTGTCGCCCGACGCCGGTACACCCGCGCCAGGAGACGGCGCGGGGCGACGGAGGCAGAGGTGGTGGGGTTGCGCGGGGAATTTTCCCTGGCGCGCAGAACCCTCCGCCGGGCCATCGCGACCGCGAAAGCCCAGGCATGGACGGAGCTCCTCGGCTCCCTGGATGCAAATCCATGGGGGCGCCCCTATCATATGGTCGCAGGCAGGATGCGATCATGGGCGGTGGGGGAGAGGCGTTCTTGCATCCCCCCGAGCCACAGCCGGACCACCCGCCTTGGTGGTCCGACGAACTGGGGGTCTCCGAGGAGGAGCTAACTAGGGCCGTCCGGAGAATGGCTGCCAAGAAGACGGCGCCAGGACCGGACGGCATACCCGGCAAGGCCTGGGCAGTAGCGGTGGGCGTTCTGGGGGCCGGCTTGATACGCGTCTTTGACGCGTGCCTACGGACCAGCCAGTTCCCCCCTATATGGAAGGTGGCGAGGTTGGTCCTCCTCCACAAGCCAGGGAAGCCCGCGGATTCTCCATCTGCGTTCCGACCCATATGTCTTTTGGACGAGGCTGGAAAGCTCCTCGAGCGGGTCATAGTATCCCGACTCGAGGGGCACCTGTCCCGCGTCGGCCCCGATCTGGCCGACCGACAGTTCGGCTTTCGCCGGGGCCGCTCCACAGTCGACGCCATAGCGACAGTGCGGACCCTGGCGGAATCGGCAATCTCCCGGGGGGGTGTGGCGTTGGCAGTCTCGTTGGACATAGCCAACGCCTTTAACACCGTCTCCTGGGGGGCGATAGGTCGGGCACTCCAGTACCACCGGGTGCCCGCCTATCTGTGCCGACTGATCGGGGATTATCTGCGGGGCAGGGTAGTCCAATATCCGGGTCGGAACGGGATGGAGCAGAGAGCGGTGCACCGCGGGGTTCCACAGGGGTCGGTCCTCGGGCCGCTACTGTGGAACTTGGCCTATGATGCGGTGCTGCGGGCAGAACTCCCCGGCGGCGTGTCGTTGGTTTGTTATGCCGACGACACTCTGGTGATTGCCGGCGGGGATACGTGGAGGAGGGCCGTGGCCCTCGCGGAGGAAGGGACGGCACGAGTCGTCGCCGAAGTAGAGCGTCTGGGGTTGCGCGTGGCACCCCAGAAGACCGAGGCCATCTGGCTGTGTAACGTCAGTGGTCGCGGGGTGCCGCGCCAGGCGTCTCTACAGGTGGGCGGAGCGCAAGTCGGGGTGGGGCGCCGGATGAAGTATTTGGGCCTCACCCTCGACAGCTACTGGCGGCTCGGGCACCATTTGGAAGGGTTGGGTCCCCGTATTGAAAAGGCAGCGGCCGCGTTAGGCCGCATAATGCCCAATCTCGGGGGGCCCAACATGGCGGCACGGCGGCTGTATTTGGGAGTCGTCCGGTCCATGGCGCTTTATGGCGCGCCAATATGGGCCGGCGGTCTGATGGCCAATCGGCGGGGTGCATTTGTACTCCGTCGATTACAGAGGTTGGTCGCCATCAGAGTCGTGCGGGGTTATCGCACGATCTCCTACACAGCCGCCACCTTGCTGGCGGGTTCCGCACCGTTTCACCTGCTGGCGAAAATGGACGCAGAGGTCTATCAAAGCCTCTGCGACCTTCGCCAGCGGGGCGTGGACCCGCACGGCGAGGAGGCCGCCAGGGCCCGAAGCCAGGCGCGGCGACGCGTCTATAGTCGGTGGCTGGTCTGGATATCGAAGCCAGACCAGCGGGATGATCGCGTCGCCGCGGCGGTCCGCCCAGTGTTTTATGCCTGGGTGGGCCGTAGCTGGGGTACGCCCACCTACCGCCTGACACAGGTACTGACCGGACACGGTTGCTTCGGTCGGTACCTGCATCGGATAGGGCGGGAAGCGACGGCTGCGTGCCGTCACTGCAGGGGAAGGGAGGACACCGCGCAGCACACGCTGGAGTTTTGCCCGGCGTGGGCCGTCCAGCGCGGTGTCCTCGTTAGAGCGATTGGAGCTGACCTCTCGCTGCCGGCAGTCATTCGTGCGATGGTCGGCAGCGAGGAGGCGTGGGCGGCCATGGCCTTGTTTTGTGAAGAGGTCATGGCCGCCAAGGAGGACGCCGAAAGGGCGCGTGAGGAGGTGGGGGGCAGGCGGCGACGCCGACCGTAAGACCCTCCACCGCTCCCCGTGGCAGGGGGAGCGCGAAGGGGTCGGTG
>NW_027488367.1:1647500-1650000 GCF_051014445.1 Colletes latitarsis
GGTATATATATGGAATCGACCACCACCTCCTACTTCTCCGCGTCCTCCGATAGCATATAATAGCATTTTGCTTTCTCGGAGAAAAGGATATCAATGATGGGTTTTTAGCGCCTCGCCAAAGTGTCTCCCTTCTGTCTTAGTTTTTCATTCGTTCGATGCGAAATGCTCGCTAGGCGTAACCGGCTGATTACTTTTAACGTCCTTCCGTCGCTTTTCAAATTAAAGAAGAACCACGGTGTGTGTCTATGATAGAACTACCCGATCCGATTTTCGTTGATTCTTTGATAGTCTACCAAAGTCCACCGTAAGTTCGTTCTCTAAAAAAAATAAATAACAAATTCGAAAGAAAAGCATTCGTGGACTGGACGACCGGCTAAACGCGCGGTCTCGCAATCGATATACATATTCGTAACAAAGAGAGACATGGGGCGACCAACTTCGCAGAGTATATCCCTTCTTTTGGGTTCCGTTCGTATCGCGCTTCTCGTCGTGTTCGTTCGAGCCTCTCCATAGAGGATGATCGTCCGATTCGTTTGATAAATTATCATTTTTCCCTGGGGCTGTACGAACGAACAGAGAGGAAGACGACGACCGACGGATACCACAAATTTCACGTGGTAGGGCATATATTACATATCATAATTATCAGTGTTTGGTCAAATTTCTTTCCAGTGTCCTTTTTGTTATGCTCCAAAACTAGTATACGCTTTATTTTCTCTTTCCTTTGCATAAATTATTAACTTCGGGCAACGTCGGGAGCGCCGGTAATCATTAGATTTGTACGAAACGCGATTTGCGCCCCACGGTGGTTTTTAGTGCCGTCAAAGTCAGAAATCGTAGGAGCGGTGCTTTAACGGGCGGTCGTGATGATACTCCAGACAACACGACGCACGACGCCGTAAAACACTCGCGCGAGTCCAGACTGATCTCTGCCTCACCACGCAAGGGGTGCGCAAACTTGCCAATAATATATAATATTTATTCTTTTTCGTACGTCCAGCGACAAACGCCAACGAAATACCCAAATTCTCGCTCGTACGTTGATACCTTTCTCTTCATCGACCCGGCTCCGAAACGTTCTTCGCCATCTCCCCGAAAGGAGAGGTAAACGACGGCGGGGTTAGGGAATCTGAGAACAACGCAAGCAGTTTTAGGACAAGTGAACGACCCTCAGCCAGGCGTGGTCCAGGAATTTTATCCGTGGACCGCAATGTGCGTTCGAAATGTCGATGTTCATGTGTCCTACAGTTCACACGTTGACGCGCAATTAGCTGCGTTCTTCATCGACCCACGAGCCAAGTGATCCACCGTTCAGGGTAATCATATACAATTTACAATTTTTCTCTTTGTATTTAAAAATGCTCCTTGTTCTTTGCTTTAAAAATATTCGATGTTCGCACCTCCGACCAGCGTATCGACGGAGGATTGAACGCGCCATATCGACGACAAAAGTTTCTTTTTGTTTCCTGAATGACGGAAAACCATCGTTCGACGGCCGGGCGTACAGTACATTCAAAAGCCTTTGCGCGTGGCTGCGACCAACGGGTATAATACACCCGTATATTCTTGGTTCCGAACAGTAACTTCACGCGCAATCGGGCGAACGCACGCGGCAGCGCCCATCGGTTGCTCGATGAAATCGATGCGATAAACTACAGCCTTCTCGGCTGGTCGTCGTTAGTCGCGCGAGCAACGGATGGCCGCACAATCGACGCGTCGTCGTTTGCGATTATTCGCCTCTGGCTATTCGTGAGTATGTATAATATTCATTTACGAACGAACGCGGCAGCGTCCATCGGTTGCTCGATGAAATCGATGCGATAAACTACAGCCGTCTCGGCTGATCGTCGTTAGTCGCGCGAGCAACGATGGCCGCACAATCGACGGGTCGTCGTTTGCGATTATTCGCCTCAGGCTATCCGTGAGTATGTATAACATTCATTTACGAACGAACGCGGCAGCGTCCATCGGTTGCTCGATGAAATCGATGCGATAAACTACAGCCTTCTCGGCTGGTCGTCGTTAGTCGCGCGAGCAACGATGGCCGTACAATCGACGCGTTGTCGTTCGTTTGCGATTCGCTTCAGGCTACCCGTAAGGATGTATATTATTTTATTACTTCCTCGCCGTCATCAGGACGTTTCGTTCGGAGCACGACGACGAGCACACACGCCACCGGGCAAAGCGGGATACGCAAGTTCAAACCGTAAAGGAACGTCGCGAAACGATGTTCGACGGCGTCTCGTTCCTCGGCTGTAGATCCTTGGGCGCTTTGTTTCGGCCCCTGCGCGTTGTGTGTGACAATCGGTCGTCGTCTCCTCTTCGAGCGAGCGCAACGTAAACAGCCAGCATCGTATCTCCGACAGAGACGCGTATATAATGGAAAAATTGACGGCGGGTGACATCCTCGATCGTCGCAACGATGGGTCTTATTTTCTCTTCTCCTCCTCTTTCTTTCGTTTCTTTCTTTCGTTAGTAATGGACGTTTTCTTGTTTTTGT
>NW_027488367.1:1652500-1740000 GCF_051014445.1 Colletes latitarsis
GGCGGCTCTGCCCGGGTGGACCTTTATTTCCGACCATCTCGTGGGACTATTATGGACACAGAAAATAAAATGGGGATGGGGCGGGTTTTGTCGGTTGGGGAGGACGGAGACGGGGTTGGGGTTAGGGTGGCGGCGCTCGCGCCCCACTCAGCGCCAGGTCCGGCTTCGTGGAGGGTGGAGGAGGACGACGAGACGGCGTCGGTCTCGTCCTTCTCCTCCAGCACGAGCCACATAGGCTCTAAGAGGAAGAGGACGGGGCAGGCCGTCGTCGAGGTGGGCGGGGCGATGAGCCCGTCGGTGAGGCTGAGTTGCCTCAGGGACGAGGTGACCGAGGAGATATCGGAGAGGATCTCGTCGTCCCTGAGGCGGGTGGAGAAAGTCGCCGCTGCCTCCCCTCAGGGGCTGCCAGCCTTTCAGCTGCAGTACGGGCTTAACGAACCCGGGGTACCCGAGTCATACACACACCGTAAGCCTCCTGTTGGTCGTCACAACGACCCATTCACAATTCCCTATTGGTTTTGTGAATGGTACGTGACGGCAGGAGGAACGGGGGTCTTGGCTTAACCGCCTGGGCCACGAGTATGGCGACTCTATAATATCGCCCTCCAATCCTAAGCTATGGTGCGCGGCGATGGGATGCATGGTTGGGGGAGAAGGCCCAATCCCAAGCGACCACCTCCGGGGAACCTGCCGAACCCCCGGAGTATTAGGCTTACCCGGGTAAGGCGGCTCTGCCCGGGTGGACCTTTATTTCCGACCATCTCGTGGGATTCTTATGGACACAGAAAATAAAATGGGGATGGGGCGGGTTTTGTCGGTTGGGGAGGACGGAGACGGGGTTGGGGTTAGGGTGGCGGCGCTCGCGCCCCACTCAGCGCCAGGTCCGGCTTCGTGGAGGGTGGAGGAGGACGACGAGACGGCGTCGGTCTCGTCCTTCTCCTCCAGCACGAGCCACATAGGCTCTAAGAGGAAGAGGACGGGGCAGGCCGTCGTCGAGGTGGGCGGGGCGATGAGCCCGTCGGTGAGGCTGAGTTGCCTCAGGGACGAGGTGACCGAGGAGATATCGGAGAGGATCTCCTCGTCCCTGAGGCGGGTGGAGAAAGTCGCCGCTGCCTGCGCCTTTAAGGGGCAGAAAAGCGGTGGCGCGGATGCCCTGAAGGCCGCGGCGGAGGAAATGAGGGAGGCGGCGCGGGAGCTCAGCGGGCGGAACGCCCGTCTGCAGCTCCTGTTGGAGGAGGAGCGACAGGGGAGGAGGAGGGCAGAGGCGCTGTGGAACAGCGCGGCCCTCCCTCCCATCCTCCCTCCTCCTCCACCGCCGCGTCCCTCGGCGGAGGTAAATAAGCGGAGTGCGGCGGCAGTGGTGCGGGGCACCGCGGGCCCCTCCACCCGCACTCCGCCCGTGAAGAAGTCCCCGTCCTCCTCAGAAGACGATCTTCTGAGGAGGATTGGGGACATGATTGATGGCAAGCTGGCCGCCTTCCGGGAGGAGCTCCTCGCCGGAAGAGCGGTCAGCAGGAAGGCGGTGCCTCCCCGACCTGTTCCGGTACAGTCGGGGAAGGCAAAGAAGGGCGGAGTGAAGGCTCCGCCCAGTGTTGCGGCACCAGGGCCCCGGGTCGCGACCCCCAAGGGGGGTGGTGTACCCGTGGTCGCGGTGGTCGCGTCCTCCACAGCACTCTCCCAAGGGGGGGTGGCATGGAGTGAGGTTGTGGGGCGGAAGGCGAAGCGGGCGGCGAGGAAGGCCTCGCAACCGCAGCCTCCGCCTCCGCCGCCGGCGGCCAAGGTAAAGGCCGCGAAGGTCGGGAAGGCACGACCAGGTCGTCCCCCAAAAACGGCAGCGGTGACGCTGACCGTTGCGCAGGGGGGCGACCTGACCCTCGCGGATCCTCGCGCCGCGCCCGCACCAGTGTCACCGCTGCCTCGAATTGGGGCACGTGAGGCAGTGGTGCACCTCGCCGGTGGACCGCAGCGGTCAGTGTTACCGCTGCGGTGCCAAAGAGCACCGTGCGAGCCAGTGCTCGGCGGCCCCCCACTGCCCGCTGTGTGCGGACATGGGGAGGTCAGCCGATCACAGGGTGGGGAGCAAGAAGTGCTCCCCCCCCTCCCGGAAGGAGAGGAAGAGGCGGGCTGCACCGGCTCCGGTGCCGAGGGCGGTGGCATCGTCCTCCATGGAGGTGGACGGTGCTACGGGGACGGACGGCCGGGAGGAGGCTGGCGCGGCCATTAATTAATGCCGCCCCGCCTCCTCCTCCAGGCCAATCTCAACCACTGCCGCGCGGCACAGGACTTGATGTCCCAAGTCCTCGCGGAGTGGGGGATTGGCCTGGCGGTCGCCGCCGAGCCGTACCGCGTCCCTGATCACCCTCATTGGGTGGGCGACGCGGACGGCTTGGTGGCGACGGTATGGGGAGGGGGCGACGGGTCCCCACCGTTCTCCTTGTTGGAGCGCGGTCGGGGATTCGTCGCCGTGGACTGGGGGGGAGTCGCTGTGGTGGGGTGCTACATTTCGCCCCGTAGCGGTCACGCTGCGTTCGAGCTGTACTTGGCCGAGGTCGCGGCATGCGTGCAGCGCTACGCGGCCCGGCCGGTGCTGGTCCTGGGGGATTTTAATGCCAAGTCGGTGGCTTGGGGATCCCCCAGGACCTCCGTTCGCGGCGGGATCCTGGGCGATTGGGCGGCGGGACTCGACCTCCGGGTATTGAACCGGGGGTCGGAGCACACATGCGTGCGGCGATATGGGGGGTCCATCGTGGATGTTGGATTCGCGACCCCCAACGCCGTGCGCATGGTGTCGGGTTGGCACGTGGTCGCGGGGGCAGAGACACTCTCCGATCACCGGTACATCCGGATGGAGGTCTCTGCCGCCGCGAGTGCATCCCGACACGGCCGCCTGCGTGGCACCCCACCACGCCGCTGGGCGCTTCGGCGCCTGGACAAGGACGCCCTGATGGCAGCTGCCCTCGCTGCAACTTGGCCGCAGGGAGCGGCCGAGTTGCCGAGCATAGAGGAGGAGGTCGCCCGGCTCGGAGCATTGGTCGCGGGTATTTGCGACGCGGCGATGCCTCGGGTCGGGCGGGCTTCTCCTCGCCGGGCGGTGTACTGGTGGTCGGACGCGATCGCGGAGTTGCGAGTCGCGACTGTCCGCGCCCGACGCCAGTACACTTGCGCGCGCCGTCGTCAACGTACAGGCGACGGCGTGGCGCGAGCGAGGGCAGCTGATGACCTGTATGGGGCATACCGCGTGGCGCGGGTTGCTCTGCAGGTCGCCATCAAACGGGCCAAGACCCGGGCATGGAAGGAGCTCCTCCAGACCCTTGATGACGATCCATGGGGGCGCCCATATAAGGTGGTGCTGAATAAGCTCCGCCCGTGGGCGCCCCCCGTCACCGAGGGTCTTGATCCCCGGCTGCTGGAGGACGTGGTCAATACACTCTTCCCAATTGGGGAGAGGGGACCGCGTCCTCCGGCGGTGGCGGCTGTCCCAGTGGAGTGGACGGCCGAGCTGGGGGTCACGCAGGAGGAGCTGGCAGCGGCCATCAGACGGCTCGGGGTTCGTAACACGGCCCCGGGTCCGGATGGTGTGCCCGGCCGGGTTTGGGTCTTGACCCAGGGCGTCCTTGGGGCCGACCTCAGGCGGTTGTTCGACCGCTGCCTGAGGGACGGGCGATTCCCCCCCAGTTGGAAGGTGGCGAGGATGGTCCTCCTCCGGAAGGAGGGTCGGCCCGCGGAGTCTCCCTCCGCATACCGGCCCATTTGTCTCCTCGACGAGGTGGGCAAGCTCTTCGAGCGTGTGATTGCTGCCCGCCTCGTCGAGAACCTGTCGCGGGGTGATCCCGGTCTGGCCGACTGCCAGTTCGGTTTCCGGGGGGGCCGATCGACTATCGACGCGATAGGTCGTGTGAGGGCCCTCTCGGGGGCGGCCGTCTCCCGGGGAGGGGTGGCATTGGCAATATCCTTGGATATTGCCAATGCCTTTAACACCCTCCCCTGGGAAGAGATAAGGAGGGGACTCGAATATCATCGGGTCCCCCCTTGTCTCAGGGCGGTCGTCGGGGATTATCTCCGCGGCAGGTGGATCGAGTATCCGGGCCGGGATGGTGATATGCGGAGGGAGGTGTACTGCGGTGTTCCGCAGGGGTCGGTCCTCGGGCCACTCCTGTGGAACATCGCGTACGACTCGGTGTTGCGGGCCGGCCTCCCCGACGGCGTCAGCACGGTGTGTTATGCGGATGACACACTGGTGCTGGCCGTCGGGGCGCACTGGGGGAGGGCCATGCGTCGCGCGGAGGAGGGGTCGCAACGCGTCGTCGACCGGATCAGGGGGATGGGGATGACGGTGGCGGTCCATAAGACCGAGGTGATTGCGTTTCATTCACCTCGGCAGGATCCGCCACCCCCTCTGATTCGGGTGGGTGGGGCTGACATCGAGGTGAAGCCCCAGATCAGGTATCTAGGGCTGATCCTCGATGGCCACTGGCGTTTCGAGGAGCATTTCCGCTGCCTGGTCCCCCGGTTGGAAAGGATGGTTGCGGCTCTGGGCCGGATCCTGCCCAACCTGGGGGGCCCGGCGGGCCGAGTTCGTCGCCTCTATGTGGCAATGGTCCAGTCGGTGGCCCTATACGGGGCCCCCGTCTGGGCGGACGACCTGGCTGCCTCCCGGCGCAGCATGACTATGCTGCGTCGGGTGCAGAGGCGCATGGCGCTCAGGGTCGTCCGCGGGTATCGGACCGTGTCACATGAGGCGGCGACGGTTCTAGCGGGGATGCCGCCCATGGACCTGCTCGCGCGGTCGCACGCGGTGATGTACCGGCACCGCGTCGACCGTCGCGCGGGGGTGGGGGCGGTCCCGGGCGGGCAGGAACCTGCTTGGGGCGATTTGAAGCGCCAGGCCCGGCAGTCCGTGTTGCTCGCGTGGCAGGAGCGGCTGGCTCTGCCAACCGCGGGGCACCGGACTGTCGGGGCGGTTCGGCCACTCCTGAAGGAGTGGCTGGACAGAGGCCATGGCAGCCTCACCTACCGGATGGCACAGGTATTTTCCGGGCATGGCAGCTTCGGAAGATACCTGTGCCGGATTGGGAAGGAGCCGACGGCGCGTTGCTGCCACTGCGACGCTGAGCAGGACACGGCGGATCATACCCTGGTGGTATGCCCCGCGTGGGAGGGGGAGCGCCGTGTCCTGGTCGGCGTCGTCGGGCGGGATGTCTCGCTGCCGGGCGTGGTGCGCGCCATGCTCGGCAGCGAGGAGAAGTGGAGGGCCGTGGCCTCCTTCTGCGAGAACGTAATGTTGCAGAAGGAGGCCGCGGGGAGGGAGCGCGAGCTTCAGCGGCGTGCTGAAGCGCGCGCTCGTGCGGTGGCCCGAGGTCGTCGCCCGGTCGCGAGGCGTCGCGGGCGGCCGCCTCGGCGTGGCGGATGACCTAGGCTGGGAGGGGGGTCCTGAGGGGACCCTCCTCCCGCCAGGCGGCGCCGGGTCGGACCGGTTGGGGGTAGGAGTGCCTCCCCCTACCGGTCCGACGCAAGGGGAGGCACCCTCGGCGGTCTGGTGCGGCCATGAACGCCCGGCCGCCGAGGGGTGGAAACGGGGTCGCGGGCGGTTGCGAGTTGGGGCTCGCAGCCGCCACTAAACGCGGCCCCGGGACGGATAGCGGCGGGATGGAGTGGCCCCGTCCCGCCGCTATGAGGCAGTGTGTCTACTGGGGGGACCGATTGTCCCCCCGGGGGATGGGCGCGAAAGCGCGGGCACGGGGAGGATACCGGAAGAATGCTTCGAGCGATTCCCGGTATCCTCCCAAAGCGTGCCAAAGGGTCACCGTGGGGTTTTTAGTGGGTAGGTCCCGCGCCTGTCGTTGTACGGGCGCGGGGAATCCCACACACCCCTCCCACCTCTCCCCAAGGAGGTGGGAGGGAGTCTTTCGAAGATTTTCCCCACGACAAAAAAAAAAAAAAAAAAAAAAAAAAGTAAATGTGGGTACGATCAAAGGAACCATAACTGATTTAATGAGCCATTCGCGGTTTCACCTTAATACGGCGTGTACTGAGACATGCATGGCTTAATCTTTGAGACAAGCATATGACTACTGGCAGGATCAACCAGGGAACTTGAGTAAAGTTCTTTTGTAATATTCTCTCAATTTTATTCTTCGTCGCCGACTCTGAAGGAGAACGGACGACGACACATAAAAAACTCCTTCTTTCAACATCAAATTTTAGTCTTTCGTTCGAGAGACTTGAGAGCCACCTCTTCCTCTCTTGTGTTATAATATTATATATGTATAGAGAGGGTACCACCAAAAACCCTCTCCTTCGTTTAGTTTCTTTCACTTTTCCGAGAGCTCCCCAAACTCTCGTTTATTTAATTTAATTTCATTTTTCGAGAGAGCGACCACCAACTAACTCTCTTATATTTGCTTTTTCTCGACAGAGCCACCACCAACTAACTCTCTTATATTTGCTTTTTCTCGACAGAGAAACCACCAACTCTCTCGTTTATATTTGCTTTTTCTCGACAGAGTCACCACCAAACTCTCTCGTTTCGTATTTTACTTCACAACAGAACATTATTGTATAATGGTATCCCACAACGACAAAGTACGTAGAGCTGCGCTCATGCTGAACATCTCGGGCACTTATTCACGCTGGGCATCGATCGTGGAAGCACGTATTGCCAGGCCCGAAGACTAAGCATTCATGCTGGACAAAAACGAGAAAGCGCGTATGTGCTGGTCGAGAAAGCACGTATTCGGCACCGTACTGTTATGTCGAGGTCAGACACCTGTATTTCATTCTTTGCTCACTTTCCAGAGTACGAACCGTAGTTCCATACAATTTTTGCCTTTTAAGCTACGCTCCGTAGAGTGTAGTGCCAGTTTATGGTTTTCACAAAATTTTCAATCGCTCGGACTGAAGAGTTGATGCTCGGATAGTACGAGTATACATATTTTAAACGTATACAAGTCACCAACGTCACTCGAGACGCTTATACCACTTCAAGAGCCATTCGGTCAAAGACACCGACTCGTGGCAATGCAGTGTGGAGAAAGTCTGGAACGAGCACGATACAGAACAGTCAGGATGAAATCCCGAGGAGCGACGACTGCTTCTCAACCGAGGTCGAAGAATAGCCGTACGCTCGACGCTGCCCCGACCGACTCGACCGGACCGTCGCTTCTCTTATAGGTACCGAGGCGCCCGCCGGAACGCCGGCGACGCACGGGCTTACGCACGGCCGCTTATGGGGGGAACCGCGCGACCCAACCGCCCGCCCGAACGGCCTGTTATAACTTAGAGCGAAAACCAACACCTGTAATTTCCTTAATAATTGAGCTAGGGCAGAAAAAAAAACGCTATCTTGTAGGAAAAAAGCAGGGGAACACGATGCCGTCGTTAAAAATATAGATTGCCGTGCTCGTTTTCGAGAAAAAAATGAAAAAATGGTCAAAATCGTCGCAGGACAAAAACTCGACACGCTATCTTGTAGGCAAAAATTAGACGAATTCAAAACCGTAGTTAAAAATATCGGTCGTCGCGCTAGTTTTCGAGAAAAAAACAAAAACGTTCAAAAAATTCGAGATAAAAAAAAAAAACCAGCCTACCAGATAGAAAAAATTACACTGAACAAATATCATATAGGTCAAAATATGTGTTAGCGTACTAGTTTTCGAGATATAGACGAAAAACCGTCGCTGCCGATCGGTACGTCGGTCGATGCGAAAGCACCGCGCGACCGAGCGCCCGCCTAAAAGATCAGTTCGAACATACCGAAAAATCAAGAAACCGTAACTTCCTTAATAATTGAGCTAGGACAAAAAATCGACACGCTATCTTGCAGGAAAAAATCCGGGGAACACGATGGCGTCGTCAAAAGTGCAGGTCGTCGAGCTCGTTTTCGAGAAAAAAAAAAAAAAATTCTCAAAATTCGACAAAAAAATAAAACGATCATTGGACCGTGTAGAGAATCTAAAACTGTATAAGAATCGTATAGACGAAAATTGGCGTTCACGTGCTCGTTTTTGTGGAAAAAATTAAAAAAGCTCTCAAAGTTCGAGATAAAAAAAAAAAAAAAAAAGTCCACCAGGTAGCCAACAGTAAACGGTACAAGTATCGTACGGGCGAAAACGAGCGTTACCGTGCTCGTTTTCGAGTTATTGACGGAAAACAGCCTGGAGCGATCGGTCCGGCGGTCGACGCACGAAAGTTTCTAAGTCCGCTCTGCTCTCCCTCAGGGGCTGCCAGCCTTTCAGCTGCAGTACGGGCTTAACGAACCCGGGGTACCCGAGTCATACACACACCGTAAGCCTCCTGTTGGTCGTCACAACGACCCATTCACAATTCCCTATTGGTTTTGTGAATGGTACGTGACGGCAGGAGGAACGGGGGTCTTGGCTTTACCGCCTGGGCCACGAGTATGGCGACTCTATAAAATGGCCCTCCAATCCTAAGCTATGGTGCGCGGCGATGGGATGCATGGTTGGGGGAGAAGGCCCAATCCCAAGCGACCACCTCCGGGGAACCTGCCGAACCCCCGGAGTATTAGGCTTACCCGGGTAAGGCGGCTCTGCCCGGGTGGACCTTTATTTCCGACCATCTCGTGGGATTTTTATGGACACAGAAAATAAAATGGGGATGGGGCGGGTTTTGTCGGTTGGGGAGGACGGAGACGGGGTTGGGGTTAGGGTGGCGGCGCTCGCGCCCCACTCAACGCCAGGTCCAGCTTCGTGGAGGGTGGAGGAGGACGACGAGACGGCGTCGGTCTCGTCCTTCTCCTCCAGCACGAGCCACATTGGCTCTAAGAGGAAGAGGACGGGGCAGGCCGTCGTCGAGGTGGGCGGGGCGATGAGCCCGTCGGTGAGGCGGGTGGAGAAAGTCGCCGCTGCCTGCGCCTTTAAGGGGCAGAAAAGCGGTGGCGCGGAGGCCCTGAAGGCCGCGGCGGAGGAAATGAGGGAGGCGGCGCGGGAGCTCAGAGGGCGGAACGCCCGTCTGCAGCTCCTGTTGGAGGAGGAGCGACAGGGGAGGAGGAGGGCAGAGGCGCTGTGGAACAGCGCGGCCCTCCCTCCCATCCTCCCTCCTCCTCCACCGCCGCGTCCCTCGGCGGAGGTAAATAAGCGGAGTGCGGCGGCAGTGGTGCGGGGCACCGCGGGCCCCTCCACCCGCACTCCGCCCGTGAAGAAGTCCCCGTCCTCCTCAGAAGACGATCTTCTGAGGAGGATTGGGGACATGATTGATGGCAAGCTGGCCGCCTTCCGGGAGGAGCTCCTCGCCGGAAGAGCGGTCAGCAGGAAGGCGGTGCCTCCCCGACCTGTTCCGGTACAGTCGGGGAAGGCAAAGAAGGGCGGAGTGAAGGCTCCGCCCAGCGTTGCGGCACCAGGGCCCCGGGTCGCGACCCCCAAGGGGGGTGGTGTACCCGTGGTCGCGGTGGTCGCGTCCTCCACAGCACCCTCCCAAGGGGGGGTGGCGTGGAGTGAGGTGGTGGGGCGGAAGGCGAAGCGGGCGGCGAGGAAGGCCTCGCAACCGCAGCCTCCGCCTCCGCCGGCGGCGGCCAAGGTAAAGGCCGCGAAGGTCGGGAAGGCACGACCAGGTCGTCCCCCAAAAACGGCAGCGGTGACGCTGACCGTTGCGCAGGGGGGCGACCTGACCCTCGCGGAGGCGATGCGGCTCGCCAGGGAGAATATCTCCCTGGAAGAGCTGGGCATCGCCTCCGTGACGGCGAAGAGGGCCGTGACCGGGGGTCTCTTGCTGGAGATCCCCGGTGCAGAAGGCGGCGCGAAGGCGGATCGTCTCGCCCAGAGGCTCCGGGAGCAGCTGGGCGAGCGAGGTGTCCGGGTCGCCCGGCCCACGAAGCGCACGGAGATGCGCGTTTGTGGGCTGGACGACTCGGTCAGCGCACAGGATGTGTCCCGTGCCCTTGCGAGGGCGGGGGACTGTCCTGTGGAGGACCTGCGAATCGGAGAGATCCGCAGGTCGCCCTCCGGCCTCGGGTCGGTGTGGGCCCGGTGCCCCCTCTCCGCCGCCCGTAAGGTGGCGGAATACGGGAGGGTGTTGGTGGGGTGGGTTTCGGCGCGAGTGGAAATCCTCGCGCCGCGCCCGCTCCAGTGTCACCGCTGCCTCGAATTGGGGCACGTGAGGCAGTGGTGCACCTCGCCGGTGGACCGCAGCGGTCAGTGTTACCGCTGCGGTGCCAAAGAGCACCGTGCGAGCCAGTGCTCGGCGGCCCCCCACTGCCCGCTGTGTGCGGACATGGGGAGGCCAGCCGATCACAGGGTGGGGAGCAAGAAGTGCTCCCCCCCTCCCGGAAGGAGAGGAAGAGGCGGGCTGCACCGGCTCCGGTGCCGAGGGCGGTGGCATCGTCCTCCATGGAGGTGGACGGTGCTACGGGGACGGACGGCCGGGAGGAGGCTGGCGCGGCCATTAATTAATGCCGCCCCGCCTCCTCCTCCAGGCCAATCTCAACCACTGCCGCGCGGCACAGGACTTGATGTCCCAAGTCCTCGCGGAGTGGGGGATTGGCTTGGCGGTCGCCGCCGAGCCGTACCGCGTCCCTGATCACCCTCATTGGGTGGGCGACGCGGACGGCTTGGTGTCGACGGTATGGGGAGGGGGCGACGGGTCCCCACCGTTCTCCTTGTTGGAGCGCGGTCGGGGATTCGTCGCCGTGGATTGGGGGGGAGTCGCTGTGGTGGGGTGCTACATTTCGCCCCGTAGCGGTCACGCTGCGTTCGAGCTGTACTTGGCCGAGGTCGCGGCATGCGTGCAGCGCTACGCGGCCCGGCCGGTGCTGGTCCTGGGGGATTTTAATGCCAAGTCGGTGGCTTGGGGATCCCCCAGGACCTCCGTTCGCGGCGGGATCCTGGGCGATTGGGCGGCGGGACTCGACCTCCGGGTATTGAACCGGGGGTCGGAGCACACATGCGTGCGGCGATATGGGGGGTCCATCGTGGATGTTGGATTCGCGACCCCCAACGCCGTGCGCATGGTGTCGGGTTGGCACGTGGTCGCGGGGGCAGAGACACTCTCCGATCACCGGTACATCCGGATGGAGGTCTCTGCCGCCGCGAGTACATCCCGACACGGCCGCCTGCGTGGCACCCCACCACGCCGCTGGGCGCTTCGGCGCCTGGACAAGGACGCCCTGATGGCAGCTGCCCTCGCTGCAACTTGGCCGCAGGGAGCGGCCGAGTTGCCGAGCATAGAGGAGGAGGTCGCCCGGCTCGGAGCATTGGTCGCGGGTATTTGCGACGCGGCGATGCCTCGGGTCGGGCGGGCTTCTCCTCGCCGGGCGGTGTACTGGTGGTCGGACGCGATCGCGGAGTTGCGAGTCGCGACTGTCCGCGCCCGACGCCAGTACACCCGCGCGCGCCATCGTCAACGTACAGGCGACGGCGTGGCGCGAGCGAGGGCAGCTGATGACCTGTATGGAGCATACCGCGTGGCGCGGGTTGCTCTGCAGGTCGCCATCAAACGGGCCAAGACCCAGGCATGGAAGGAGCTCCTCCAGACCCTTGATGACGATCCATGGGGGCGCCCATATAAGGTGGTGCTGAATAAGCTCCGCCCGTGGGCGCCCCCCGTCACCGAGGGTCTTGACCCCCGGCTGCTGGAGGACGTGGTCAATACACTCTTCCCAATTGGGGAGAGGGGACCGCGTCCTCCGGCGGCGGCGGCTGTCCCAGTGGAGTGGACGGCCGAGCTGGGGGTCACGCAGGAGGAGCTGGCAGCGGCCATCAGACGGCTCGGGGTTCGTAACACGGCCCCGGGTCCGGATGGTGTGCCCGGCCGGGTTTGGGTCTTGACCCAGGGCGTCCTTGGGGCCGACCTCAGGCGGTTGTTCGACCGCTGCCTGAGGGACGGGCGATTCCCCCCCAGTTGGAAGGTGGCGAGGATGGTCCTCCTCCGGAAGGAGGGTCGGCCCGCGGAGTCTCCCTCCGCATACCGGCCCATTTGTCTCCTCGACGAGGTGGGCAACTCTTCGAGCGTGTGATTGCTGCCCGCCTCGTCGAGCACCTGTCGCGGGGTGATCCCGGTCTGGCCGACTGCCAGTTCGGTTTCCGGGCGGGCCGATCGACTATCGACGCGATAGGTCGTGTGAGGGCCCTCTCGGAGGCGGCCGTCTCCCGGGGAGGGGTGGCATTGGCAATATCCTTGGATATTGCCAATGCCTTTAACACCCTCCCCTGGGAAGGGATAAGGAGGGGGCTCGAATATCATCGAGTCCCCCCTTGTCTCAGGGCGGTCGTCGGGGATTATCTCCGCGGCAGGTGGATCGAGTATCCGGGCCGGGATGGTGATATGCGGAGGGAGGTGTACTGCGGTGTTCCGCAGGGGTCGGTCCTCGGGCCACTCCTGTGGAACATCGCGTACGACTCGGTGTTGCGGGCTGGCCTCCCCGACGGCGTCAGCACGGTGTGTTATGCGGATGACACACTGGTGCTGGCCGTCGGGGCGCACTGGGGGAGGGCCATGCGTCGCGCGGAGGAGGGGTCGCAACGCGTCGTCGACCGGATCAGGGGGATGGGGATGACGGTGGCGGTCCATAAGACCGAGGTGATTGCGTTTCATTCACCTCGGCAGGATCCGCCACCCCCTCTGATTCGGGTGGGTGGGGCTGACATCGAGGTGAAGCCCCAGATCAGGTATCTGGGGCTGATCCTCGATAGCCACTGGCGTTTCGAGAAGCATTTCCGCTGCCTGGTCCCCCGGTTGGAAAGGATGGTTGCGGCTCTGGGCCGGATCCTGCCCAACCTGGGGGGCCCGGCGGGCCGAGTTCGTCGCCTCTATGTGGCAATGGTCCAGTCGGTGGCCCTATACGGGGCCCCCGTCTGGGCGGACGACCTGGCTGCCTCCCGGCGCAGCATGACTATGCTGCGTCGGGTGCAGAGGCGCATGGCGCTCAGGGTCGTCCGCGGGTATCGGACCATGTCACATGAGGCGGCGACGGTTCTAGCGGGGATGCCGCCCATGGACCTGCTCGCGCGGTCGCACGCGGCGATGTACCGGCACCGCGTCGACCGTCGCGCGGGGGTGGGGGCGGTCCCGGGCGGGCAGGAACCTGCTTGGGGCGATTTGAAGCGCCAGGCCCGGCAGTCCGTGTTGCTCGCGTGGCAGGAGCGGCTGGCTCTGCCAACCGCGGGGCACCGGACTGTCGGGGCTGTTCGGCCACTCCTGAAGGAGTGGCTGGACAGAGGCCATGGCAGCCTCACCTACCGGCTGGCACAGGTATTTTCCGGGCATGGCAGCTTCGGAAGATACCTGTGCCGGATAGGGAAGGAGCCGACGGCGCGTTGCTGCCACTGCGACGCTGAGCAGGACACGGCGGATCATACCCTGGAGGTATGCCCCGCGTGGGAGGGGGAGCGCCGTGTCCTGGTCGCCGTCGTCGGGCGGGATGTCTCGCTGCCGGGCGTGGTGCGCGCCATGCTCGGCAGCGAGGAGAAGTGGAGGGCCGTGGCCTCCTTCTGCGAGAACGTAATGTTGCAGAAGGAGGCCGCGGGGAGGGAGCGCGAGCTTCAGCGGCGCGCTGAAGCTCGCGCTCGTGCGGTGGCCCGAGGTCGTCGCCCGGTCGCGAGGCGTCGCGGGCGGCCGCCTCGGCGTGGCGGATGACCTAGGCTGGGAGGGGGGTCCCCTCAGGACCCCCCTCCCGCCATGCGGCGCCGGGTCGGACCGGTTGGGGGTAGGAGTGCCTCCCCCTACCGGTCCGACGCAAGGGGTGGCACCCTCGGCGGTCTGGTGCGGCCATGAACGCCCGGCCGCCGAGGGGTGGAAACGGGGTCGCGGGCGGTTGCGAGTTGGGGCTCGCAGCCGCCACTAAACGCGGCCCCGGGACGGATAGCGGCGGGATGGAGTGGCCCCGTCCCGCCGCTATGAGGCAGTGTGTCTACTGGGGGGACCGATTGTCCCCCCGGGGGATGGGCGCGAAAGCGCGGGCACGGGGAAGATACCGGAAGAATGCTTCGAGCGATTCCCGGTATCCTCCCAAAGCGTGCCGGAGGGTCACCGTGGGGTTTTTAGTGGGTAGGTCCCGCGCCTGTCGTTGTACGGGCGCGGGGAATCCCACACACCCCTCCCACCTCTCCCCAAGGAGGTGGGAGGGAGTCTTTCGAAGATTTTCCCCACGACAAAAAAAAAAAAAAAAAAAAAAAAAAAAGTCCGCTCTGCTCCGAAACACCGCTCCGGCGTCAAAAATCGTCGTAGAACAAAAAATCGACACCCTGTGTTGCAGGAAAAAATCCGGGGAACTCGATGGCGTCGTCAAAAGTGCAGGTCGTCGAGCTCGTTTTCGAGAAAAAAAAAAAAAAATTCTCAAAATTCGACAAAAAAATAAAACGATCATTGGACCGTGTAGAGAATCTAAAACTGCATAAGAATCGTATAGACGAAAATTGGCCTTAACGTGCTGGTTTTCGAGTTATTGACGATAAGCCGGTATATATATGTCCGAGATAAAAAAAAAGATAGGGACATGTAGAGTGTAGCCGTTATTCTGTCCAAGCGCGTTGCCACTTGGGGACTTTGCTGTACCTCAGACCGAAGGTCTATACCAGCAACTACATTTTGCCTGATGTTCGGGCATCTACTTTTCACGCGTCGTTATGCGTTTGGAGGCTAACGACGTCGAAACCTGCTGCCACCTCGAGTCCAACCCAATCCAGGAACGCTTGCCGAAGCAAGCGGGGCTTGTATCCCGGCCCGAGGAGGTCATTGCCGAAGCACATGACCTAGCATCCGTTCGAGTACATTTTCAAGCATGGTTATTGGAGAGAATCCGCAGACTTCTCTCGTTCTGTTACGTAGCGTATTGCGTTCAATGGCGGTTTTGGTTTCGCCCTGCTTTCGTAAGTAGTACCGAGCGCGTATATGTCCGGAACTCCCTGTATAGGTCTTGTTTTACAAGATCGGCTTCGGTCACCGGCCACGGATGGCCAGCTTCTTCAGCCGCTTGTCTCAGGAGTTCTCGCGCGTCTCGGTACCTCCGGCACTCGAATAGGACGTGGTTTGGTGTTTCCACTTGGCCACAGTCGAAATTCTCGTGCGGTACTAAAGCAAATTCCTTGAGCTTGGCTCGGAAATTCCGTGCCCGCTTAGGAATTGTACTACGTAGTGATCCAAGATCACCCAGCTTGCATTGAGACGGTCAGATACATCAGAGAAGTAGCGGTAGGTGACCCTACCTTTCTCCGATGACGACCATCTCGTTTGCCACATATTGAGAAGTTCCGCTCGCACCAAGGCTTTCGCCTGAGCAGCGGTTACTTCTCCAGCCGCCAAATCGGCTCGACTTATTCGACAATTTCCGACTTCGATATTGATTTGTCTTCTAATCTGGTATGCACACGCGCGCTCCACTAACACCAAGTCTATCGGCATCGTCCCGGCGATCACAGTGATCGCGTCGGTAGATACCGTGCGATAGGCCTTGGTGACGGCGAGCAAAACATGTCTCTGCGCCCTGGCAAGTTTAGTTCTTGTCACAGAGGTGAGCATGTCTACCCATCCGGCGGCGGCGTATGTCGTGATCGGGACGAAGAGACCTTTGTACAAAGTACGCATGGTTCTGTGTCCCAATCCCGAGTTTGATCGAGCAAGTCTTGCTAGCGTATAAAACGTTCGCATGACTTTGGCATTCAAATATTCGACGTGGGATCTTACTCCCATTCGCGCATCGATGTGAACACCCAAGTACCTTATGGTTTGCTTGAGTGCCACACTTCTCCCGTTTATCTTTATCACAGGAGGTCGTTCTCTATCCAGATTTCCTTTCAAGAGAATCATCTCGGTCTTAGTCGCGGATAGTGTAAGTTTCTGCGTGGCGCACCACTCAGAAATTGTATCCGCGACTCTTTACCCTCTTTGCTGCAACTGATTCCTCGAGTTTCCGTAAAATACCACGAGTAAGTCGTCAGCGTAGGCTATTGGCTCGCAAGCCAGGTGTTCGTATGATAGGAGCTGTAGAACTTCGTCAAAGACTAGGTTCCAACAGCTCGGACCGAGTATCGACCCCTGCGGGCAGCCCTTGGTGACTTGCTTACGCACATTACCGTGTTTGGAAACTATTGTAACCATACGGTCAGCGAAGTAGTCGACCATGAGTCGATAAAGATTTCGGGGACATCCCCGGCGTTTCAGCTTCTGAAGTATGCTTGGCCACCAAACATTATCAAAAGCTCCGGCGATGTCGAAGGAGAGACCCATCACATATCGTTCCTCTCGCTGGGATATCAATTCCCTGAGCTTCACCACGGCGTCTTCCGTGGATCGTCCAGGCCTGAATCCATATTGCCGATCGGAACTATGTTCTGGGTTTAGGAATATGTTACTCATTCGGTTAAGCATTAGTCTCTCTAATACTTTGCCTAAGATGGAAAGTAGGCATATCGGTCTATACGACTTGACGTCCGTTGGTGGTTCATCGGGCCCTTTCAAGATTGCTCTGATCGAGCCGATTTTCCACCTAACGGGGAAGACCCCGTGCGCTAGACACCCGTTGTAGAGTCGAAGTAGAGCACTATGGATGGATCCATAAGCACATTTAACCACCTCGGCCTCTATACGGTCCAGCCCAGGGCATTTGCCTCGCTTTAAGCGCGATACTGCAGCTCCGAGCTCATTCCTCGTGAAGACTGGACAGTCTTCAGTCGGCGGATCGGTTGCAGCATCAGCTCTGGTGTTTGCTTGCTCCGGCGTTTCATCCGTGGACGAGTCGTCCGGGATTAGCGCCTGTAGGAGCTGCGAGGCAGTCGATTCCCAGTCAGTCGTATATCCTTCCGGCGTTCGAATGTTTGAGACCGCAGTCTCAACACAGAGTTTCTTTTGGGCGATCTTGTAAACAAGTCCCCATGGCTCTTTATTCCCCTGCTCCGTCACAAAGTTCTGCCAGCTTTGTGCTTTCGCAGCGCGCACTGCGGCTGTGTAGGCGAGTCTAGATGTTCGATACTCAGCCTGCTTTGCCGCTCTCTCCTCCGAGTTCCTCTCGCGCTGAAAGGCTCGTCTAAGTCGATAGACTCGCGCTTTCATTCTCGTCAAATTTTCCGTCCACCACGGGACGGACTTCGAATGCCACTTCTTGGGGCGCATTGAGGCATTGCACGCATCGATGATCGATTTCTCGACCTCTTGTGCTAGGTGTTCGACTTCCCTGCGGCAACCAGTGCCGAGGGGTAATTGCCTCGCGCCCTCAAGAAGAACTTGATCAAATCGCTCCCAGTTCGCATGCAACGTGCGGAATCGAGGCTGTGGGCTTCGATTCTCATTCACGTCCGTGAACTGTAAGACAAAATCAATGAGTCGGTGGTCACTGGAGGTCCAATCCTCGTGAACCGTCCAGTTTCGCACAATTGTCGCCATGTCTGGAGTCGATAATGTGACATCGATCCATGACTCACCGGCAGGGCTGGAGTATGTAGGAATACTCCCAGCCTCGTTCAAAATCGTCAAGTCGTGTAATGCGATAAACTCTTCGAGTTTCTCGCCTCGCGTGTCCGGTCGAACGCTTTCTCCCCCCCAAAGGTGGGATTTGGCATTGACGTCCGCGGCTATCACGACTCGACGGTGTTGGAGAGCATCGAGTGTCCTCTCCAAGCGTGCCAGACTTGGTTCAATGTCTTCCGAGCATTGAAAGTACTGGCTAACGAGGTAGAAACTACCGAAGGGTCCGCTAATGCAAACGCAGGAGGTGTGAGTATCACACAGCTGTGTGATTTTTACCACCGAGATGTCCGGGTTTCTGACCACTATTGCGGCCATAGCCCGTTCATTCTCGGCGATCACCTTCGCCGTGAGCCCAAAGCCTGGAATCTGTCCCTGAAATTGGTAAGGTTCCTGCATGAGCAACACGTCGATCTCCTTTGCGTGCATTAGCTCGCTCACCTCACCATGAACAATTAGCGCACGCCGCATATTATGCTGCGCGATGCGCAATTGCCTTAGAGGATTCTCCGGGTCGTTTCTATCCATAATTCGTACGAGATACTGCTAGATCTAAAGCTGCCTTATAGGCAGGGCAGTTTTTGTCTCGCGACTTATGGTTGTGCTGATTACCTCTTGATTTACAGTTTGAGCAAGTTGGGGACTTCCCCCTCAGGGGCTGCCAGCCTTTCAGCTGCAGTACGGGCTTAACGAACCCGGGGTACCCGAGTCATACACACACCGTAAGCCTCCTGTTGGTCGTCACAACGACCCATTCACAATTCCCTATTGGTTTTGTGAATGGTACGTGACGGCAGGAGGAACGGGGGTCTTGGCTTAACCGCCTGGGCCACGAGTATGGCGACTCTATAAAATCGCCCTCCAATCCTAAGCTATGGTGCGCGGCGATGGGATGCATGGTTGGGGGAGAAGGCCCAATCCCAAGCGACCACCTCCGGGGAACCTGCCGAACCCCCGGAGTATATAGGCTTACCCGGGTAAGGCGGCTCTGCCCGGGCGGACCTTTTCTTCCGACCTGCTCGTGGGAATATTATGGAGTTCAATATTAAAACGGGGATGGGACGGGGTAAGTCAGAGGGGGAGGACGAAGGCGGTGTTGGGACTGGAGTGTCGGCGCTCGCGCCGCCTCCAGCGCCTGGCCCGGCTTCGTGGAAGGAGGAGGAGGACGACGAGACTGCGTCAGTCTCGTCCTTCTCCTCCACGAGGAGCCTCATAGGCTCTAAGAGGAAGAGGGCGGGGCAGGCCGTCGTCGAGGTGGGCGGGGCGATGAGCCCGTCGGTGAGGCTGAGTTGCCTCAGGGACGAGGTGACCGAGGAGATATCGGAGAGGATCTCCTCGTCCCTGAGGCGGGTGGAGAAAGTCGCCGCTGCCTGCGCCTTTATGGGGCAGAAAAGCGGTGGCGCGGAGGGCCTGAAGGCCGCGGCGGAGGAAATGAGGGAGGCGGCACGGGAGCTCAGAGGGCGGAACGCCCGTCTGCAGCTCCTGTTGGAGGAGGAGCGACAGGGGAGGAGGAGGGCAGAGGCGCTGTGGAACAGCGCGGCCCTCCCTCCCATCCTCCCTCCTCCTCCACCGCCGCGTCTCTCGGCGGAGGTAAATAAGCGGAGTGCGGCGGCAGTGGTGCGGGGCACCGCGGGCCCCTCCACCCGCACTCCGCCCGTGAAGAAGTCCCCGTCCTCCTCAGAAGACGATCTTCTGAGGAGGATTGGGGACATGATTGATGGCAAGCTGGCCGCCTTCCGGGAGGAGCTCCTCGCCGGAAGAGCGGTCAGCAGGAAGGCGGTGCCTCCCCGACCTGTTCCGGTACAGTCGGGGAAGGCAAAGAAGGGCGGAGTGAAGGCTCCGCCCAGCGTTGCGGCACCAGGGCCCCGGGTCGCGACCCCCAAGGGGGGTGGTGTACCCGTGGTCGCGGTGGTCGCATCCTCCACAGCACCCTCCCAAGGGGGGGTGGCGTGGAGTGAGGTGGTGGGGCGGAAGGCGAAGCGGGCGGCGAGGAAGGCCTCGCAACCGCAGCCTCCGCCTCCGCCGCCGGCGGCCAAGGTAAAGGCCGCGAAGGTCGGGAAGGCACGACCAGGTCGTCCCCCAAAAACGGCAGCGGTGACGCTGACCGTTGCGCAGGGGGGCGACCTGACCCTCGCGGAGGCGATGCGGCTCGCCAGGGAGAATATCTCCCTGGAAGAGCTGGGCAACGCCTCCGTGAGGGCGAAGAGGGCCGTGACCGGGGGTCTCTTGCTAGAGATCCCCGGTGCAGAAGGCGGCGCCAAGGCGGATCGTCTCGCCCAGAGGCTCCGGGAGCAGCTGGGCGAGCGAGGTGTCCGGGTCGCCCGGCCCACGAAGCGCACGGAGATGCGCGTTTGTGGGCTGGACGACTCGGTCTGCGCACAGGATGTGTCCCGTGCCCTTGCGAGGGCGGGGGACTGTCCTGTGGAGGACCTGCGGATCGGAGAGATCCGCAGGTCGCCCTCCGGCCTCGGGTCGGTGTGGGCCCGGTGCTCCCTCTCCGCCGCCCGTAAGGTGGCGGAATCCGGGAGGGTGTTGGTGGGGTGGGTTTCGGCGCGAGTGGAAATCCTCGCGCCGCGCCCGCTCCAGTGTCACCGCTGCCTCGAATTGGGGCACGTGAGGCAGTGGTGCACCTCGCCGGTAGACCGCAGCGGTCAGTGTTACCGCTGCGGTGCCAAAGAGCACCGTGCGAGCCAGTGCTCGGCGGCCCCCCACTGCCCGCTGTGTGCGGACATGGGGAGGCCAGCCGATCACAGGGTGGGGAGCAAGAAGTGCTCCCCCCCCTCCCGGAAGGAGAGGAAGAGGCGGGCTGCACCGGCTCCGGTGCCGAGGGCGGTGGCATCGTCCTCCATGGAGGTGGACGATGCTACGGGGACGGACGGCCGGGAGGAGGCTGGCGCGGCCATTAATTAATGCCGCCCCGCCTCCTCCTCCAGGCCAACCTCAACCACTGCCGCGCGGCACAGGACTTGATGTCCCAAGTCCTCGCGGAGTGGGGGGTTGGCCTGGCGGTCGCCGCCGAGCCGTACCGCGTCCCTGATCACCCTCATTGGGTCGGCGACGCGGACGGCTTGGTGGCGACGGTATGGGGAGGGGGCGACGGGTCCCCACCGTTCTCCTTGTTGGAGCGCGGTCGGGGATTCGTCGCCGTGGACTGGGGGGGAGTCGCTGTGGTGGGGTGCTACATTTCGCCCCGTAGCGGTCACGCTGCGTTCGAGCTGTACTTGGCCGAGGTCGCGGCATGCGTGCAGCGCTACGCGGCCCGGCCGGTGCTGGTCCTGGGGGATTTTAATGCCAAGTCGGTGGCTTGGGGATCCCCCAGGACCTCCGTTCGCGGCGGGATCCTGGGCGATTGGGCGGCGGGGCTCGACCTCCGGGTATTGAACCGGGGGTCGGAGCACACATGCGTGCGGCGATATGGGGGGTCCATCGTGGATGTTGGATTCGCGACCCCCAACGCCGTGCGCATGGTGTCGGGTTGGCACGTGGTCGCGGGGGCAGAGACACTCTCCGATCACCGGTACATCCGGATGGAGGTCTCTGCCGCCGCGAGTGCATCCCGACACGGCCGCCTGCGTGGCACCCTACCACGCCGCTGGGCGCTTCGGCGCCTGGACAAGGACGCTCTGATGGCAGCTGCCCTCGCTGCAACTTGGCCGCAGGGAGCGGCCGAGTTGCTGAGCATAGAGGAGGAGGTCGCCCGGCTCGGAGCATTGGTCGCGGGTATTTGCGACGCGGCGATGCCTCGGGTCGGGCGGGCTTCTCCTCGCCGGGCGGTGTACTGGTGGTCGGACGCGATCGCGGAGTTGCGAGTCGCGACTGTCCGCGCCCGACGCCAGTACACCCGCGCGCGCCGTCGTCAACGTACAGGCGACGGCGTGGCGCGAGCGAGGGCAGCTGATGACCTGTATGGAGCATACCGCGTGGCGCGGGTTGCTCTGCAGGTCGCCATCAAACGGGCCAAGACCCGGGCATGGAAGGTGCTCCTCCAGACCCTTGATGACGATCCATGGGGGCGCCCATATAAGGTGGTGCTGAATAAGCTCCGCCCGTGGGCGCCCCCCGTCACCGAGGGTCTTGACCCCCAGCTGCTGGAGGACGTGGTCAATACACTCTTCCCAATTGGGGAGAGGGGACCGCGTCCTCCGGCGGCGGCGGCTGTCCCAGTGGAGTGGACGGCCGAGCTGGGGGTCACGCAGGAGGAGCTGGCAGCGGCCATCAGACGGCTCGGGGTTCGTAACACGGCCCCGGGTCCGGATGGTGTGCCCGGCCGGGTTTGGGTCTTGACCCAGGGCGTCCTTGGGGCCGACCTCAGGCGGTTGTTCGACCGCTGCCTGAGGGACGGGCGATTCCCCACCAGTTGGAAGGTGGCGAGGATGGTCCTCCTCCGGAAGGAGGGTCGGCCCGCGGAGTCTCCCTCCGCATACCGGCCCATTTGTCTCCTCGACGAGGTGGGCAAGCTCTTCGAGCGTGTGATTGCTGCCCGCCTCGTCGAGCACCTGTCGCGGGGTGATCCCGGTCTGGCCGACTGCCAGTTCGGTTTCCGGGGGGGCCGATCGACTATCGACGCGATAGGTCGTGTGAGGGCCCTCTCGGGGGCGGCCGACTCCCGGGGAGGGGTGGCATTGGCAATATCCTTGGATATTGCCAATGCCTTTAACACCCTCCCCTGGGAAGAGATAAGGAGGGGACTCGAATATCATCGGGTCCCCCCTTGTCTCAGGGCGGTCGTCGGGGATTATCTCCGCGGCAGGTGGATCGAGTATCCGGGCCGGGATGGTGATATGCGGAGGGAGGTGTACTGCGGTGTTCCGCAGGGGTCGGTCCTCGGGCCACTCCTGTGGAACATCGCGTACGACTCGGTGTTGCGGGCCGGCCTCCCCGACGGCGTCAGCACGGTGTGTTATGCGGATGACACACTGGTGCTGGCCGTCGGGGCGCACTGGGGGAGGGCCATGCGTCGCGCGGAGGAGGGGTCGCAACGCGTCGTCGACCGGATCAGGGGGATGGGGATGACGGTGGCGGTCCATAAGACCGAGGTGATTGCGTTTCATTCACCTCGGCAGGATCCGCCACCCCCTCTGATCCGGGTGGGTGGGGCTGACATCGAGGTGAAGCCCCAGATCAGGTATCTAGGGCTGATCCTCGATAGCCACTGGCGTTTCGAGGAGCATTTCCGCTGCCTGGTCCCCCGGTTGGAAAGGGTGGTTGCGGCTCTGGGCCGGATCCTGCCCAACCTGGGGGGCCCGGCGGGCCGAGTTCGTCGCCTCTATGTGGCAATGGTCCAGTCGGTGGCCCTATACGGGGCCCCCGTCTGGGCGGACGACCTGGCTGCCTCCCGGCGCAGCATGACTATGCTGCGTCGGGTGCAGAGGCGCATGGCGCTCAGGGTCGTCCGCGGGTATCGGACCGTGTCACATGAGGCGGCGACGGTTCTATCGGGGATGCCGCCCATGGACCTGCTCGCGCGGTCGCACGCGGTGATGTACCGGCACCGCGTCGACCGTCGCGCGGGGGTGGGGGCGGTCCCGGGCGGGCAGGAACCTGCTTGGGGCGATTTGAAGCGCCAGGCCCGGCAGTCCGTGTTGCTCGCGTGGCAGGAGCGGCTGGCTCTGCCAACCGCGGGGCACCGGACTGTCGGGGCGGTTCGGCCACTCCTGAAGGAGTGGCTGGACAGAGGCCATGGCAGCCTCACCTACCGGATGGCACAGGTATTTTCCGGGCATGGCAGCTTCGGAAGATACCTGTGCCGGATAGGGAAGGAGCCGACGGCGCGTTGCTGCCACTGCGACGCTGAGCAGGACACGGCGGATCATACCCTGGAGGTATGCCCCGCGCGGGAGGGGGAGCGCCGTGTCCTGGTCGGCGTCGTCGGGCGGGATGTCTCGCTGCCGGGCGTGGTGCGCGCCATGCTCGACAGCGAGGAGAAGTGGCGGGCCGTGGCCTCCTTCTGCGAGAACGTAATGTTGCAGAAGGAGGCCGCGGGGAGGGAGCGCGAGCTTCAGCGGCGTGCTGAAGCGCGCGCTCGTGCGGTGGCCCGAGGTCGTTGCCCGGTCGCGAGGCGTCGCGGGCGGCCGCCTCGGCGTGGCGGATGACCTAGGCTGGGAGGGGGGTCCTGAGGGGACCCTCCTCCCGCCAGGCGGCGCCGGGTCGGACCGGTTGGGGGTAGAAGTGCCTCCCCCTACCGGTCCGACGCAAGGGGAGGCACCCTCGGCGGTCTGGTGCGGCCATGAACGCCCGGCCGCCGAGGGGTGGAAACGGGGTCGCGGGCGGTTGCGAGTTGGGGCTCGCAGCCGCCACTAAACGCGGCCCCGGGACGGATAGCGGCGGGATGGAGTGGCCCCGTCCCGCCGCTATGAGGCAGTGTGTCTACTGGGGGGACCGATTGTCCCCCCGGGGGATGGGCGCGAAAGCGCGGGCACGGGGAGGATACCGGAAGAATGCTTCGAGCGATTCCCGGTATCCTCCCAAAGCGTGCCGAAGGGTCACCGTGGGGTTTTTAGTGGGTAGGTCCCGCGCCTGTCGTTGTACGGGCGCGGGGAATCCCACACACCCCTCCCACCTCTCCCCAAGGAGGTGTGAGGGAGTCTTCCGAAGATTTTCCCCACGACAAAAAAAAAAAAAAAAAAAAAAAAAAAAAGTTGGGGACTTACTCTTCGCCGTACAAGAGGCAATGGTATGCCCTTCTTCGGAGCAGTGACCGCAAACCTCGTTTTTTGCTTTGCAATGTTTGGCCATGTGGCCAAACATTTGACACTTAAAGCAGCGTGTCACCGAAACGTAGTCCTGCACTCTGCATGACGACCACCCTAGGTACACTCTGCCCGAGCTCTTCAGCCGCTGGCGAACCTGCGGACTGACTTCCATGACCCAGTTGGCAGTGTCCTTTTCCTTCGGGCCGGTTGCAAACCGGACCTTCAGGCTGGACGACACATCCCCCTGGGTCATATCGCTGAGATTTTGCTTCCAGATACTGGAAGAAACCTCCTCTTTTCTCATCGCCTTAGGAACGTCGTACACTATAAGTGTAGGGTTCCTCAAGGTCGGTAGAGTAGCTGAAAGCCCTACTTCTTTCAGCTTCGCGCAGTTGACGAAGGCCTTTAGATCCTCCTTGCGTTCAGTCTCGACGGCTATGCCACCGGAGTGGATGCGTCGGACGGACCTCACGCGGATCTTGGCTTTCGCCGGCTTGACCAGTGACAGAACAGTCTGTTTTGTGACATCACTGTTCTGTCCTTTCCCTTTCGGCGGGAAAATACGCACCACATGTCGTGGTGGTTTAACCGCTTCCGGGGAAACTCGGTTGGCGTCAACCTTTACCGCTTGCGCGTAGGTTGTTGCCGCACGAACTGGTACAGGTTTCACAGTCGGACGGGATCCCGTCGTCTGCGAAACCGTAGGGGCAACCCTCTCTGCGATCCTCTGGGAGGCTCTCACCTCTTGCCGGATCGCCGCGAGCTGTCCTTTCAGGAAAGAGTTCTGCACGAGAACCTCCTGGACTAGCTCGTAGAGAGCTGCCGCGTTGCCTACGATCAAGGCTCCGGTCTCCTTGCTGAGCCTGGATTCTTTTCCAAGACAGCTGGTCCGGATGCCCTTGAACAATTTCGAGGCCTCTCCACTGATTTTGTCGAGAGGCCTGTTCGATGGACCAGGTGTCGCCTCCGCCGACACCTTTCCTGGCAACTCCTCGCCGCTTTTTCGGGCTTTTTCCGCCCTTTGCGGATTCTCCTTCTTCACGACGGTTACCCAACCGTCGCTGTCAACTTGGCCCAATCCTCCGTCCGAAGACGTGGCGTTGCCTGCAGAAGTTGCCTTTGGCTTTTTGGCCTCCGGCTTCTTCGGTGGATTTGTGCGGGGTGGTGTCCCCGGTCCGTCCTTCTTGATATCCTTGATCGACGCAGGGGATATCGTTCCTGCCGGCTTAGGTGGTGAAGCCGTCTTTCGCGTCGAGGGTCTGGTGCAGGGGGGCGTTTTAGCGCCCTTACCCACTTAAACCGCCTTCGCTTTCTCTTTTTTCTGGGGTGGTGAAACCACCCCAGCTCTCTTACTCACCGCCGTCGTTCTGCCGGGAGCAGCGACAGCGGCCTCCTTAACTCCCTTTTCCCCCTTGCGGGGTACCGAGGCGTCAATGGGGGTTAATTTAATTTTTGGATCCATACTTATGTATATTCCTTTTCGTCCCGGCGTGTGTCCCGGCCTCCATGGACCCTCAATTGGAACCCGGCTCCGCCTGGGTTAGGACTTGCACCCGGGATATAGTCCGCGAACAAAGGCCGACCGGGCTTTCCCCGGACTCCTAGGTTCACTTCCTCGCCCAATAGAACCCACGAGTGGTGTTCCGAGCCGATTGACTAGGCACAGGGCTGCTTTTCTCGCCTAGCCGCCTGTCTAGACGAAGCAGAGGCCAAAGGTACGTGTTGGGCAGCTACACTCCCGCAGGAGAGAGGGCCCTCAGATCCCAGGATCCTCCTTTCCGCCGACACAGGTCGCCACGCACGGCAAACACGTGGGGAACAAACCTCAAGCAGATGTTCCCTCTGCTTCGCTACGCCCGGTTTCTGTTCCCTGTTTTTGCAGGGAACCCGCTGCGTAACTAGGACATGACCTCGGGCATCATGTCCCTGTAGCATTAGCTCCAAAACGTGGGACTCATCCTTAGCACGACTAGTAGAACTCACTTTGCCATCATCAACTATGCTCTTGACGCTTCAGCGTCCTTTTGCCATCGCCAACGGCGGGAGCTGCTGTCAGCAGCGCGACGACGGTCTTACATGTATAAATACATGTTGTCTTTCGTCGTTGGCGTCCCTTTCAGTGTTTTCGTCATACGCTGCATATCCTTCCTATATGCAGCGTCCGTATGGCAAGGACTCCGAGTCTGACAGAGCCGTACACCACCGGTTTACAGCTCGGAGTTGAGCTGGTCTAGGCGGAGTCTTCTAATGGCCAGGGGAGCGATCCACGTTTCGAGGCCCGTCTCCCTACCTAGGATACTAGCGTGGTTTCCCAGCCGACACCTTCAGGCAGTAGGGAGCAGCTCAGCTACTTCTACGGTGGCCTCCTTCCGTCATTCGTCTGGCATTACGACGTCTGCCACCAGATGTTTTGGTGTGCTGGGTTCTGCCAAGCCCAGCAGCGTATTGCTTTTCCCAGCGGCGTATTGCTTTTGGGGACGCAAACAGACGTCGTTTCGTGTCTCATCCTGATCTTGGTTTTTTGCTTAACGTGAAAAGGGGGCATATAGCCCCCTTTTTGATTTCTGGTGTCAGGATCGCCTCCTCGGAAAAGCATTAAAGCCAAAAGGGGGCTTATAGCCCCCTGGTATGAGTTAGGTCTTTATTGGAGAAGCCCCAGATGTTCGAGTAGGAACTTCGAAAAGTTCCTTAAAGTGAAAAAGGGACATATAGCCCCTTTTTGTATAATATACCTTCTCCAATAAGCCTTAACGTGAAATGGGGGCCGAAGCCCCCAGGTGTTCAATATACGCTAGTCATAATGCTTCCCCATCTCTCTTTGCTTTCCTGACACCACTCTTTTCTGACATCTCTGTGTTTGCACAGTACGAATGACGGATCACGTCTTGCTCGGGTAGGTGGGGTCGCTACTCCCATACGGTGTGCCCCTGCACCGCCCCTGCCGAAACCAGAGCCCCGTTGGCCGGCATAAATGCCGTTTCCAGCGTCCACCGCGAGGAGGAGGGGTTGGCACATGCGATCCTGGTGCCGTATAGCAAGCTATACGCCCGGACGGCTTCTAGACGCCAAAAGATAGGGACATGTAGTGTGTAGCTGTTATTCTGTCCAAGCGCGTTGCCACTTGGGGACTTTGCTGTACCTCAGACCGAAGGTCTATACCAGCAACTACATTTTGCCTGATGTTCGGGCATCTACTTTTCACGCGTCGTTATGCGTTTGGAGGCTAACGACGTCGAAACCTGCTGCCACCTCGAGTCCAACCCAATCCAGGAACGCTTGCCGAAGCAAGCGGGGCTTGTATCCCGGCCCGAGGAGGTCATTGCCGAAGCACATGACCTAGCATCCGTTCGAGTACATTTTCAAGCATGGTTATTGGAGAGAATCCGCAGACTTCTCTCGTTCTGTTACGTAGCGTATTGCGTTCAATGGCGGTTTTGGTTTCGCCCTGCTTTCGTAAGTAGTACCGAGCGCGTATATGTCCGGAACTCCCTGTATAGGTCTTGTTTTACAAGATCGGCTTCGGTCACCGGCCACGGATGGCCAGCTTCTTCAGCCGCTTGTCTCAGGAGTTCTCGCGCGTCTCGGTACCTCCGGCACTCGAATAGGACGTGGTTTGGTGTTTCCACTTGGCCACAGTCGCAATTCTCGTGCGGTACTAAAGCAAATTCCTTGAGCTTGGCTCGGAAATCTCCGTGCCCGCTTAGGAATTGTACTACGTAGTGATCCAAGATCACCCAGCTTGCATTGAGACGGTCAGATACATCAGAGAAGTAGCGGTAGGTGACCCTACCTTTCTCCGATGACGACCATCTCGTTTGCCACATATTGAGAAGTTCCGCTCGCACCAAGGCTTTCGCCTGAGCAGCGGTTACTTCTCCAGCCGCCAAATCGGCCCGACTTATTCGACAATTTCCGACTTCGATATTGATTTGTCTTCTAATCTGGTATGCACACGCGCGCTCCACTAACACCAAGTCTATCGGCATCGTCCCGGCGATCACAGTGATCGCGTCGGTAGATACCGTGCGATAGGCCTTGGTGACGGCGAGCAAAACATGTCTCTGCGCCCTGGCAAGTTTAGTTCTTGTCACAGAGGTGAGCATGTCTACCCATCCGGCGGCGGCGTATGTCGTGATCGGGACGAAGAGACCTTTGTACAAAGTACGCATGGTTCTGTGTCCCAATCCCCAGTTTGATCGAGCAAGTCTTGCTAGCGTATAAAACGTTCGCATGACTTTGGCATTCAAATATTCGACGTGGGATCTTACTCCCATTCGCGCATCGATGTGAACACCCAAGTACCTTATGGTTTGCTTGAGTGCCACACTTCTCCCGTTTATCCTTATCACAGGAGGTCGTTCTCTATCCAGATTTCCTTTCAAGAGAATCATCTCGGTCTTAGTCGCGGATAGTGTAAGTTTCTGCGTGGCGCACCACTCAGAAATTGTATCCGCGACTCTTTGCCCTCTTTGCTGCAACTGATTCCTCGAGTTTCCGTAGAATACCACGAGTAAGTCGTCAGCGTAGGCTATTGGCTCGCAAGCCAGGAAAAGATAGGGACAGTGGGAATCTCCTATACTATCACGGGCGTGTATTCTCCTACTAGTTTGATGGTTGCTGTTGCATAAACCACCGACTGTTTGGCCCGCCGTTTAACCGCGCAGTTTAAAATTGCAACACAATGTTGGTGTCGCTCCGGATCGAAAAAATGGAAAAACGAAATACTTTACGCATAGGGGCGGCTGATCTTAACATATTTTGTCAATGTCATCTTCCCAGTGACCCTGGGAAGGAGTTTGCCGTTGCACGTTTTTCTATTAAAAAGTTATTAGTGTACAAAAATTTTCGTGAAGCAAAAAAAAAAAAAAAAAAAAACAAGAATATGAAAGTACGTTCCATGAGCATTACGGTGAATAAAACAGAAATTAAAAATTCCCGAGGAGTTGAACAGCATCATATTGAATTCGTTTTGCTGACTGGGGTCTGCGCCCCCCAGACCCCCGCTACACTAGCCCAGACCTAATCCATTTTGTAATAGCGGTATCATATTAAATTGAACAGCATCGTACTAAATTCGTTTTGCTGAATGGGGGGCTGCGCCCCCCAAAACCCCGCTACACTAGCCCAGACCTAACCCATTTTTTAATAGCGGTATCAAATTAAATTGAACAGCATCATATTCAATTCGTTTTGCTGACTGGGGTCTGCGCCCCCCAGACCCCCGCTACACTAGCCCAGACCTAACCCACTTTGTAATAATGGTATCATATTACATTGAACAGCATCGTACTAAATTCGTTTTGCTGAATGGGGGGCTGCGCCCCCCAAACCCCCGCTACACTAGCCCAGACGTAACCCATTTTGTAATAGCGGTATCAAATTAAATTGAACAGCATCATATTGAATTCGTTTTGCTGACTGGGGTCTGCGCACCCCCAGACCCCCGCAACACTAGCCCGGACCTAACCCATTTTGTAATAGCGGTATCATATTAAATTGAACAGCATCGTACTAAATTCGTTTTGCTGACTGGGGTCTGCGCGCCCCAGACCCCCGCTACACTGGCCCAGACCTAGCCCATTTTGTAATGACTGTATTGGAACTGCGTTAGGGCTAGTTTAGAATTGGTTAGGTGAATGCTTGTTGGCATGAGTGATGTCTGAATGAGTAAAGACGGATGAGACACTTGTGGGGTATGGTGAGTCAGATTCTCACACTACCCATATATTCTTCTGAGGCATGGGTGCCTATCCAAGGATCTCCTTCGGTATCTAAAACAGAAATAAAAAAAAAAAAAAAAAAAAAAAATGAATATGGACTGTGTTAGGACTGAATTGGATAAGGTCTGGGTTACGTCTCGGTTAGGTCTGAGTTAGGACTGGTTTAAGACTGGGTTAGGACTGGGTTAGGACTGGGTTAGGACTGGGTTAGGTCTGGGTTAGGTCTAGGTTAGGTCTGGGTTAGGACTGGGTTAGGACTGGGTTAGGTCTGGGTTAGGTCTGGGTTAGGACTGGGTTAGGACTGGGTTAGGACTGGGTTAGGTCTGGGTTAGGTCTGGGTTAGGTGGGGCAGGCGGCGACGCCGACCGTAAGACCCTCCACCGCTCCCCGTGGCAGGGGGAGCGCGAAGGGGTCGGTGATGGTGTTTGTGGTGCGAGGTGAGGGACTTTATCCCCTCATTCCCCCTCGCACCCAGCGTATCACCGGACCGGGGGCCCGTGATAGGGGCCCCGTCTAGCGGGGGCGGCAGTGTTAGCCGGCCCCGCAGCCGTGGTCGCGATCGGGTGGGGGCCCGGTCGCGGCTAGTAGCAACGGTGCGAGTGGGGGCGACGTCGCGTGTGACCGCGCGGCGTCGCCGGGGGGCAATCAGTTTAGTTTGCCCCCCATTGGGGGAGGAGGATCGCTTCTCCTCCCCCGGAAAGGGCCCGTAGTAGGGTGTTGCGCCAACGGGGAGAGTCACGGTAGTATCGCTAGTTTGGTTCCCGTGACTCTCCCCAGATAAACGGCGCAGGCGGTCACCGTGGTGTTTTAGCCGGTAAGAGTCCGGCACTACCCCGGCCTCCCCCCCAGGGAGCCGGGGTGTCCATGAGGATTTCACCACGTTAAAAAAAAAAAAAAAAAAAAAAAAAAAAGGTCTGGGGTATTTCTGGGTTAGGACTGGGTTAGGACTGGGTTAGGTTCCCTCAGGGGCTGTGTCCGGCCAGGTGTCCGGCGCAGTACGGGGCGTAGCGACCCCGAGGTACCTGATGCTAATCACACCGTAAGCCTCCTGTTGGTCGTCGCAACGACCCATTCACAACTCCAGTTGTGGTTTTGTGAATGGTACGTGACGGCAGGAGGACCGGGGGCCTTGGCTTAACCGCCTGGGCCGCGAGGATGGTAACTCTATAAATTACCCTCTAATCCTAAGTTATGGTGCGCGACGATGGGATGCATGGTTGGGAGAGAAGGCCCAATCCCTAGCGACCACCTCCGGGGGCACCTGCCGAACCCCCGGAGTATTAGGCTTCCCCAGGCAAGGCGGCTCTGCCTGGGGTGACCTTCAGTCCGACCACACTCGTGGGAACAATCATGGATAATGAATCTCAAATACAAACAAACCGGAATGGAAATATGGAGAACGGACAGGCAATGAAATCGGCAAACGAGAAGGTTTTTATAGATAATGGGATGGAAATTAGCGTCCACAGGGCCAGCCCCGTCCCTGTAGTCACCCTGGAACGGCTAAATGGCACCGAGTGGCGGAAGGCGGGGAGAGAGTCGCCACCCCGCAAGAGGCATGATGCCGAGGGCGTCGTGGCCGAGAGTGAAGAAGAGGCGACGTCGTGCGTTGGGGAGTCCATAGCCCTCCTGAACGACGACTCGCAGGATGGTGACGAGTGGGCACCCAACCGTTGCACCACCGATGAAGGGCAGAGCGCCGGGTCCAGTGACGAGGAATATGGGCCCGGTAAGAGAAAGAGGAAGGGCCCTGGGGCGGGAAGACCCAGGGGAATCTTCGTGGACCCGCGGAAGCTGGGTCCTGGGATGAAGGATCTCCCCAAGCAGGCGGACCTCCGCAATATAGCGGAGGTCATGCGATTAGACGAACTCCTGGGCCGGCTGAAGGAGCAGCTGGAGTCCGTCGTCAGGGTGGCAGACACTGCGAGCCACCTAAAGACGACGGACATCCGCGGGCTACGTTTGGCTGCTCGGGTGGCTATGGTCAGCGCGGAGGAACTCCACGGCAGAGCTGACCGTGCCGAGAACCCCAACAGGCCGGCCCGGGAGGTTGTTATTCGCCAGGGCGAATGGGAGAGGAGAGCCAAGGCCCTGGAGAAGAGGTTGGAGGTGGCGGACAAGACCGCCACAACCCTGTCCGAGACCGTGAGAGTTAAGGACAGGGAGCTGGAGCACCTCAGGCGGGAAGTGGGCCGCCTGAGGTATAAGCAGGAGCAGCGGAGGCTGCTTCGGGAGGGGGAGGAGTTGGCCAGCGAGACGCCACCGGACCATGAATTGCCGTGTGTCCCTCGACCCCGGCGGAAGGATCTCCTTCCGTCAACATTTGCCGGGGAGGACACCGGCATGGAGGTCGAGACGTCGGTCGCAGGACCGTCGTCTGCAGCACGGCCTGCCCCGATTGAGGAGGAGAGTCCCGCGTCCGGAAACCCTTTGATGGTCATGATGACCGAAGTCGTCAAAAGGGTTTCCGAGATGGCGGGGCACATCTCGGCCGTGGAGGATCGTGTCGAGGCGCGCTTTGATGCAGTTTGGCGGGTTGTATCCCGCCCGCCATTGGGGAAAAGTTCGATGCCCCAACAGCCATCGGTGGGGGCGGTCCCGACGAAGGGGAAGGCGAAGAAGCCGGGGGTTGCGACTGCCCCCGTGAACGCACCGGCGGCAACACCGAAGCCAACGAGTGGGGAGATAAGAGCCAGCAAAGCCCGAGGTGTCACACCAGCGGCTGGAGGATCGAGGGTGGCAAAGCCGCCCTCCCAGAAACCCGACGTGTCATCAAAGGCTGCGCCCCGTCCCCCCTTACCACCTACTGCGGCGGATAGTGGCAAGTCTGCGCGGCCTGCCAAAAACACCGCGTCAAAGTCCGCCCTTGCTCCCGCCACCCATGGGCAGGGCTCATGGGCGGAGGTGGTGAAGCGGGGGAAGAAGAAGGCGGGTGGAGCGGGCGCGATTACTGCTGCGCCACCCTCCAAGGGAGGAAAATCCTCCTCGTCGAGCCGGCCAGGCGCCAATAATGCGGCTGGTAGCAACAAGAGGAAGATTGGCGCCCAGCCACCGTCGGTCAAGTTACCGAGGCAACCGAAAAATGCGGCTGTCTCGGTGACCGCCGCCACTGGGCGCGAAGGAGAATTGGGTCCCCTCCTCAATAGGGTGATGCCCGGGATCTGTCATGATCTCGGGATCACCGGGATGCGCCCCACCAGGGCGGTCACCGGGGCGCTATTGCTAGCGATCCCCGGGGAAAACGGGAAGGAAAAGGCAACCGCCCTGAGGGCGCGTCTTGAGGGGGCCCTTCAGGTGGAGGGCGTTCGGGTGGCTTGCCCCCAGAAACAGGCCGAATTACGGGTGTCCGGCCTGTCGGAGGCAGCCACCCAGCAGGCAGTTCGGGAGGCCCTTGCCACCGCCGGGGGTTGCGGCGCTGCGGAGGTCAATGTTGGTGACCTCCGCCGGGACAGCTCGGGCATGTTTACTGCCTGGGCCCGCTGTCCCCTTCGCGCCGCAACCAAGCTCGCGAAGTCCGGCCGATTAATGGTCGGCTTCTTCGAGGCCCGGCTGGCAGTACTCGCAGCGAGGCCGCTGCAGTGCCACCGCTGCCTGGAGTTCGGACATGTCCGGCAGCGGTGCACTAGCGCTGTCGATCGCAGCGGCCTCTGTTACCGCTGCGGAGGGGCCTCCCACACCGCACGGGAGTGCACGGCCGCCCCTAAATGCCCCCTTTGTGTGGGCTTGGGGCGGCCAGCGGATCACCGCATGGGTGGGGCGGCTTGCCGTCCCCCCAAGCGGAAGGGGAAGAAGGCCAAAGGGGCGGGTGTGGCCCCATCCACGGTGCCGGCTGGTGTTGAGCCGGCGCCGGTGCCCGTCGCGATGGAGGTCCAAGGGGCGGCTTGTTCCCAGCCGTCCCCAGTTGTGGTGTCGGGAGCTACTCTCGCCCCGGCATCTGTCGCGACGGCGATGAAGGTGGTGGGGGGTGCACCCGCTCCACCGCCTGTTACGGAGATGATGGAGGTGGATTTGGCGCCATGCGACTCGGCGCCATCCACCACCACAGAAGCGGAAGGAGTGATGTCGGGTGGGGGAGCTACTGTGCCCCCAACGCAAGCGGCAGCTCAGTCGCCGTGCGGGACCGAGCCCCTTAGTCGTGGGGTGATGGCCTCGTACGGCGGCAATGATCCGGGGCGCGCAGAGGCGCCCCTAAACGTTGGAAGGGGAGGCCTGGAGGAGGCCGCGGCTGAAACCCGATAATGTCTCAACGTCTCCTCCAGGTCAATTTGAACCACTGCCGGGGGGCTCAGGATCTCATGCTCCAAACCCTCCGGCAGTGGAACATCGGGATGGCGGTGATCGCCGAGCCCTATCGGGTCCCCAAACACCCAGCTTGGGTGGGGGACCTTAACGGTGTCTCGGCGATCACTTGGCAGTACGGGCGTGGCACGCTGCCGTGCTCCGTAGTGGGAAGGGGCCGCGGTTTTGTGGCGGTCAAATGGGGGGCACTGGTGGTTGCCGGGTGTTACGCGTCGCCCGCTATGGGCCTCAGCGATTTTGAGGCGTACCTCGACGATGTGGGGAGATGCATCTCCCCACATCTCGCCAGTGGGGTACTCGTCCTGGGAGATTTTAATGCCCACGCTGCAGCGTGGGGCTGTCCCAGGACGACCGTCAAGGGCGACGCGATGCTTGTATGGGCGGCGGGTCACGGCCTCGTAGTGTTGAATGAGGGGGCCGTGAGCACGTGCGTGCACGCGCGGGGCGAGTCGATCGTCGACATTTCGTTGGCGAGCCCCGCCATAGCGCGCCGTGTGTCCGACTGGAGGGTCGCGGAAGAGGTGGCCACGTTAAGCGACCACCTCTACATTACGTTTTCCGTATCCGCGACCCCCGGCGTAAATGGACCCCGCCTCCCGGGCAGGGAAGCACATCCGGCGCCACGCTGGTCCGCAAAGAGGCTGGACCCGGACGCCCTTGCGATGGCAGCCTCCGTTGTGGCATGGCAGGAGATGCCACGCCGGACCCTCGGCAATCCATCTGCCGGGGCGCGTTGGTTCCGGGAGATTATGACGTCGTTGTGTGACGCAGTCATGCCCCGGGCCACCGCCCCGAGCCGAGGGGGGTCCGTGTACTGGTGGTCGGGCGAGATCGAGGACTTACGCACTCGTTGCGTTGTCGCCCGACGCCGGTACACCCGCGCCAGGAGACGGCGCGGGGCGACGGAGGCTGAGGTGGTGGGGTTGCGCGGGGAATTTTCCCTGGCCCGAAGAACCCTCCGCCGGGCCATCGCGACCGCGAAAGCCCAGGCATGGACGGAGCTCCTCGGCTCTCTGGATGCAAATCCATGGGGGCGCCCCTATCATATGGTTGCAGGCAAGATGCGATCATGGGCGCCCCCGGTCACAGAGAGCCTCGACCCCCAGCTGCTCGGGGAAACTATGCGCGTCCTCTTCCCAGTTGGGGGAGAGGCGTTCCTGCATCCCCCCGAGCCACAGCCGGATCACCCGCCTTGGTGGTCCGACGAATTGGGGGTCTCCGAGGAGGAGCTAGCTAGGGCCGTCCGGAGAATGGCTGCCAAGAAGACGGCGCCAGGACCGGACGGCATACCTGGCAGGGCCTGGGCAGTAGCGGTGGGCGTTCTGGGGGCCGGGCTGATAAGCGTCTTTGACGCGTGCCTGCGGACCGGTCAGTTCCCCCCCATATGGAAGGTGGCGAGGTTGGTCCTCCTCCACAAACCAGGGAAGCCCGCGGATTCTCCATCCGCGTTCCGTCCTATTTGCCTATTGGACGAGGCTGGAAAGCTCCTCGAGCGAGTCATTGTATCCCGTCTCGAGGGGCACCTGTCCCGCGTCGGCCCCGATCTGGCCGACCGACAGTTCGGCTTTCGCCGGGGCCGCTCCACAGTCGACGCCATAGCGACAGTGCGGACCCTGGCGGAATCGGCAATCTCCCGGGGGGGTGTGGCGTTGGCAGTCTCGTTGGACATAGCCAACGCCTTTAACACCGTCTCCTGGGGGGCGATAGGTCGGGCACTTCAGTATCACCGGGTGCCCGCCTATCTATGCCGACTGATCGGGGATTATCTGCGGGGCAGGGTAGTCCAATATTCGGGTCGGAACGGGATGGAGCAGAGAGCGGTGCACCGCGGGGTTCCACAGGGGTCGGTCCTCGGGCCGCTCCTGTGGAACTTGGCGTATGACGCGGTGCTGCGGGCTGATCTCCCCGTCGGTGTGTCGTTGGTATGTTACGCCGACGACACCCTGGTGATAGCCGGCGGGGATACGTGGAGGAGGGCAGTGGCCCTCGCGGAGGAAGGGACGGCACGAGTCGTTGCCGAAGTAGAGCGTCTGGGGTTGCGCGTGGCACCCCAGAAGACCGAGGCCATCTGGCTGTGTAACGTCAGTGGTCGCGGGGTGCCGCGCCAGGCGTCTCTACGGGTGGGCGGAGCCGAAGTCGGGGTGGGGCGCCGGATGAAGTATTTGGGCCTCACCCTCGACAGCTACTGGCGTTTCGGGCATCATTTGGAAGGGTTGGATCCCCGTATTGAAAGGGCAGCGGCCGCGTTAGGCCGCATAATGCCAAATCTCGGGGGGCCCAACATGGCGGCACGGCGGCTGTATTTGGGAGTCGTCCGGTCCATGGCGCTTTATGGCGCGCCGATATGGGCCGGCGGTCTGATGGCAAATCGGCGGGGTGCATTTGTGCTCCGTCGGTTACAGAGGTTGGTCGCCATCAGAGTCGTGCGGGGTTATCGCACGATCTCCTACACAGCCGCCACCTTGCTGGCGGGTTCCGCACCGTTTCACCTGCTGGCGAAAATGGACGCAGAGGTCTATCAAAGCCTCTGCGACCTTCGCCAGCGGGGCGTGGACCCGCACGGCGAGGAGGCCGCCAGGGCCCGAAGCCAGGCGCGGCGACGCGTCTATAGTCGGTGGCTGGTCTGGTTATCGAAGCCAGACCAGCGGGATGATCGCGTTGCCGCGGCGGTCCGCCCAGTGTTTTATGCCTGGGTGGGCCGTAGCTGGGGTACGCCCACCTACCGCCTGACACAGGTACTGACCGGACACGGTTGCTTCGGTCGGTACCTGCATCGGATAGGGCGGGAGGCGACGGCTGCGTGCCGTCACTGCAGGGGAAGGGAGGACACCGCGCAGCACACGTTGGAGTTTTGTCCGGCGTGGGCAGCGCAGCGCGGTGTCCTCGTTAGAGCGATTGGAGCGGACCTCTCGCTGCCGGCCGTCATTCGTGCGATGGTCGGCAGTGAGGAGGCATGGGCGGCCATGGCCTTGTTCTGTGAAGAGGTCATGGCCGCCAAGGAGGACGCCGAAAGGGCGCGTGAGGAGGTGGGGGGCAGGCGGCGACGCCGACCGTAAGACCCTCCACCGCTCCCCGTGGCAGGGGGAGCGCGAAGGGGTCGGTGATGGTGTTTGTGGTGCGAGGTGAGGGACTTTATTCCCTCATTCCCCCTCGCACCCAGCCCATCACCGGACCGGGGGCCCGTGGCAGGGGCCCCGTCCAGCGGGGGCGGCAGTGTTAGCCGGCCCCGCAGCCGTGGTCGCGATCGGGTGGGGGCCCGGTCGCGGCTAGTAGCAACGGCACGAGTGGGGGCGACGTAGCGTGTGACCGCGCCGCGTCGCCGGGGGGCAATCAGATTAGTTTGCCCCCCATTGGGGGAGGAGGATCACATCTCCTCCCCCGGGAAGGGCCCGTAATAGGGCGTTGCGCCAACGGGGAGAGTCACGGTAGTATCGCTAGTTTGGTTCCCGTGACTCTCCCCAGATAAAAGGGCGCAGGCGGTCACCGTGGTGTTTTAGCCGGTAAGAGTCCGGCACTACCCCGGCCTCCCCCCCAGGGAGCCGGGGTGTCCATGAGGATTTCACCACGTTAAAAAAAAAAAAAAAAAAAAGGACTGGGTTAGGTGCCCTCAGGGGCTGTGTCCGGCCAGGTGTCCGGCGCAGTACGGGGCGTAGCGACCCCGAGGTACCTGATGCTAATCACACCGTAAGCCTCCTGTTGGTCGTCGCAACGACCCATTCACAATTCCAGTCTAGGTTTTGTGAATGGTACGTGACGGCAGGAGGACCGGGGGCCTTGGCTTAACCGCCTGGGCCGCGAGGATGGTAACTCTATAAATTACCCTCTAATCCTAAGTTATGGTGCGCGGCGATGGGATGCATGGTTGGGAGAGAAGGCCCAATCCCTAGCGACCACCTCCGGGGCACCTGCCGAACCCCCGGAGTATTAGGCTTCCCCAGGCAAGGCGGCTCTGCCTGGGGTGACCTCCTTTCCGACCACACTCGTGGGAACAACTATGGAGTATGATCAATTTAAAACAAACAGGACTGGCTATTTTGATAACGGATTGGAACTTGAAACGGCAAACGGCATGGCAACGAATGGACCACTTCCTGGTGGGGTGAAACCCACGGTCAGGAGTGTTGAGGTGGTAAATCCCCACCTCGGGATCCACCTTGGAGGTAATGTGGACCTTCTTAGGGTCAGTTCCGGCCCGGTAGTCAGCCTGGAGCGGCTGAATGCCACCGAATTGCGCAAGAATGCTCCCGGGCATTATTCGGCAGGCGGGGGGTCACCTCCCCGCAAGAGACTTGATGCTGTGGCCCCGCCGGCGTTGGTGGACGACACTGCCCAAGTCGAAGAAGAAGCAGCGTCGTCTGTCGAAGATACCGCCACCCTCATCGACGACGATTCCCAGGACGGCTGCAATTGGGCGCCACATAGTTCTTGCAACGCCGAGGAGGGAGAGAGCGTCGATACGAGCGACGACGATTTCGGGCCAGGCAAGAGGAAGAGGAAGGGCCCAGGGGCGGGAAGACCCCGGGGGATTTTTGTGGACCCAAGGAAGTTGGGTCCAGGGATGAAGGACCTGCCGAAGCAGGCTGACCTCCGGAATATAGCGGAGGTCATGCGATTGGACGAGCTCCTGGGCCGGCTCAAGGAGCAGCTCGAGTCCGTCGTCAGGGTGGCAGACACCGCAAGCCACCTGAAGACGACGGACGTCCGGGGGCTACGCTTAGCTGCCCGCGTAGCAATGGTCAGTGCTGAGGAACTGCACGGTAGAGCTGACCGTGCAGAAAATCCTAACAGGCCGGCCCGGGAGGTAGTGATTCGCCAGGGCGAATGGGAGAGGAGGGCGAAGGCCCTCGAGAAGAGGCTGGAGGTGGCCGATTCCACCGCCACCACCCTGTCCGAAACCGTGAGGGTGAAGGACAGGGAGCTGGAGCACCTCAGGCGGGAAGTGGGCCGCCTGAGGTACAAGCAGGAACAACGGAGGCTGCTTCGGGAGGGGGCGGAGTTGGCCGGCGAGAACCCGCCGGACCACGAGTTACCTTGCGTCCCTCGATCTCGGCGGAAGGACCTCCTTCCGCCAACCTTTGCCGGAGGGGACACAGCCATGGAGGTCGAAGCGGCGGTCTCTGGACCGTCGTCTTCAGCCCTGCCCGCCCAGCGTGAGGAGGAGTGCCCCGCATCCGGAAACCCTTTAGTGGTCATGATGACCGAGGTGCTCAAAAGGGTTTCCGAGATGGCGGGGCACATATCCGCCGTGGAGCGCCGGTTTGATGCCCGCTTTGAAGCGGTATGGCGGGCTGTGTCCCGCCCGCCACTCGGGAGAGGATCGCTACCCCCATCTGCAACTGAGGGTGCGGCCACTGCCCCGCCGAGCTCGTCCAAATGCGCTAAGCCGGCGGGGACAGAAACGGCAAAAAGGCGGGAGAAAAGGGCCGCAGTGGCGAAACATGGGGGCGCGTCTGTCCCCGTGAAAGCGTCGGAAGCACCCTTGATGCCAAGTACGGGGAAGAATGGCGTCGGCAAGACTCAGGGTGAAGGGGCGGGAGTGGCGAAGCCATCCGCCCCGAAATTGAAGGCGCCAACGAAGGCGGCGCATCGTCCCCCTCCACCACCTCCCAACGCGGATTGCGGCAGGTCCGCTCCGCCAGCCACCAACACGGCGAAGTCCACCCCTGCCCCCGCCAACGATGGGCAGGGCACCTGGGCAGAGGTGGTGAGGAGGGGGAAAAAGAGAGCAGGTGAAAAGGGTGTGGCACCTGCTGCATCCCTCAATAAGGGCGGCAAAATACCCGCAGCCATGCGGAAGGTAGGCGCCCAGCCTGCGGCGGTCAAGCTACCGAGGCTACCGAAAAATGCGGCAGTTTCGGTGACCGCCGCCACTGGGCGTGAAGCGGATCTGGGCCCCCTTCTAAATAGGGTGATGCCTGGGATATGCCAGGATCTTGGCATCACCGGGATGCGTCCCACCAGGGCGGTCACCGGGGCGCTGTTATTAGCGATCCCCGGCGAAAAGGGGAAAGAGAAGGCGACCGCCCTGAGGGCGCGTCTCGAGGGGGCCCTCGAGGTGGAAGGTGTACGGGTGGCTTGCCCCCAAAAACAGGCCGAGATGCGTATTTCCGGCCTGTCGGAGGCAGCCACCCAGCAGGCAGTTAGGGAGGCCCTTGCCACCGCCGGGGGTTGCGGCACTGCGGAGGTCAACGTTGGTGACCTCCGCCGGGACAGCTCAGGCATGTTCACTGCCTGGGCCCGCTGTCCCCTTCGCGCCGCAACCAAACTCGCGAAGTCCGGCCGATTAATGGTCGGCTTCTTCGAGGCCCGGCTGGCGGTGCTCGCCACGAGGCCGCTGCAGTGCCACCGCTGCCTGGAGTTCGGCCATGTCCGGCAGCGGTGCACCAGCACCGTTGATCGCAGCGGCCTCTGCTACCGCTGCGGAGGGGCCTCCCACACCGCACGGGAGTGCACGGCCGCCCCTAAATGCCCCCTCTGTGTGGGCTTGGGGCGGCCAGCGGATCACCGCATGGGTGGGGCGGCGTGCCGTCCTCCCAAGCGCAAGGGGAAGAAAGGGAAGGGTGCGGTTGTGCCCCCATCCACGGTGCCGGCTGGTGTTGAGCTGGCACCGCTGCCTGTCGCGATGGAGGTCCAGGGGGCGGCTTGTTCCCAGCCGTCCCCTGCTGTGGTGTCGGGGGTCATCCCCGCCCCAGCATCTGTCGCGACGGGAGTGAAGGTGGTGGGGTGTGCACCCGCACCCCCGCCTGTGATGGAGATGATGGAGGTGGATGTGGCGCCTTGCGACTCGGCGCCCTCCACCTCCACGAAATCGGAAGGCATGCTGTCTGGTGGGGGTGCTGCAGAGCCCCCACCACAATCGGCAGCACAGTCGCCGTGCGGGTCAGAGCCCCTTAGTCGTGGGGTGATGGCCTCGTACGGCGGCAAAGATCCGGGGCGCGCAGAGGCGCCCCAAAACGTTGGACGGGGAGGCCTGGAGGAGGCCGCGGGTGAGACCCGATAATGTCTCAACGCCTCCTCCAGGTCAATTTGAACCACTGCCGGGGGGCCCAGGATCTTATGCTTCAAACCCTCCGGCAGTGGAACATTGGGATGGCGGTGATCGCCGAGCCCTACCGTGTCCCCAAACACCCAGCTTGGGTGGGGGACCTTAACGGGGTCTCGGCGATCACTTGGCAGTACGGGCGCGGCACGCTGCCGTGCTCCGTTGTTGGGAGGGGCCACGGGTTTGTGGCGGTTAAGTGGGGGGAGCTAGTGGTTGCCGGGTGTTACGCGTCGCCCGCTATGGGCCTCAGCGAATTTGAGGCGTACCTCGACGAGGTGGGGAGATGCATCTCCCCACATCTCGCCAGTGGGGTACTCGTCCTGGGTGATTTCAACGCCCACGCTGCAGCGTGGGGCTGCCCCAGGACGACCGTGAAGGGCGACGCGATGCTCGAATGGGCGGCGGGTCACGGCCTCGTAGTTTTGAATGAAGGGGCCGTGAGCACGTGCGTGCACGCGCGGGGCGAGTCGATCGTCGACATATCGTTGGCGAGCCCCGCCATAGCGCGCCGTGTGTCCGACTGGAGGGTCGCGGAAGAGGTGGCCACGTTAAGCGACCACCTCTACATTACGTTTTCCGTATCCGCGACCCCCGGCTTAAATGGACCCCGCCAACCGGGCAGGGATACACACCCGGCGCCACGCTGGTCCGCCAAGAGGCTGGACCAGGACGCCCTTGCGATGGCAGCCTCCGTTGTGGCATGGCAGGAGATGCCACGCCGGACCCTCGGCAATCCATCTGCCGGGGCGCGTTGGTTCCGGGAGACTATGACGTCGTTGTGTAACGCAGTCATGCCCCGGGCCACCGCCCCGAGCCGAGGGGGGTCCGTGTACTGGTGGTCGGGCGAGATCGAGGATTTACGCACTCGGTGCGTTGTCGCCCGACGCCGGTACACCCGCGTCAGGAGACGGCGCGGGGCGACGGAGGCAGAGGTGGTGGGGTTGCGCGGGGAATTTTCCCTGGCGCGAAGAACCCTCCGCCGGGCCATCGCGACCGCGAAAGCCCAGGCATGGACGGAGCTCCTCGGCTCTCTGGATGCAAATCCTTGGGGGCGCCCCTATCATATGGTCGCAGGCAAGATGCGATCATGGGCGCCCCCGACCACAGAGAGCCTCGACCCCCAGCTGCTCGGGGAAACTATGCGCGTCCTCTTCCCGGTTGGGGGAGAGGCGTTCCTGCATCCCCCCGAGCCACAGCCGGATCACCCGCCTTGGTGGTCCGACGAACTGGGGGTCTCCGAGGAGGAGCTGGCCAGGGCCGTCCGGAGAATGGCTGCCAAGAAGACGGCGCCAGGACCGGACGGCATACATGGCAGGGCCTGGGCTATAGCGGTGGGTGCTCTGGGGGCTGGCTTGATACGCGTCTTTGACGCGTGCCTGCGGACCGGTCAGTTCCCCCCCATATGGAAGGTAGCGAGGTTGGTCCTCATTCACAAGCCAGGGAAGCCCGCGGATTCTCCATCCGCGTTCCGACCCATATGTCTTCTGGACGAGGCTGGAAAGCTCCTCGAGCGGGTCATTGTATCCCGTCTCGAGGGGCATCTGTCCCGCGTCGGCCCCGATCTGGCCGACCGACAGTTCGGCTTTCGCCGGGGCCGCTCCACAGTCGACGCCATAGCGACAGTGCGGACCCTGGCGGAATCGGCAATCTCCCGGGGGGGTGTGGCGTTGGCAGTATCACTTGACATAGCCAACGCCTTTAACACCGTCTCCTGGGGGGCGATAGGTCGGGCACTCCAGTACCACCGGGTGCCCGCCTATCTATGCCGACTGATCGGGGATTATCTGCGGGGCAGGGTAGTCCAATATCCGGGTCGGAACGGGATGGAGCAGAGAGCGGTGCACCGCGGGGTTCCACAGGGGTCGGTCCTCGGGCCGCTCCTGTGGAACTTGGCGTATGACGCGGTGCTGCGGGCTGACCTCCCCGTCGGCGTGTCGTTGGTTTGTTATGCCGACGACACCCTGGTGATAGCCGACGGGGACACGTGGAGGAGGGCCGTGGCCCTCGCGGAGGAAGGGGCGGCACGAGTCGTTGCCGAAGTAGAGCGTCTGGGATTGCGCGTGGCACCCCAGAAGACCGAGGCCATCTGGCTGTGTAACGTCAGTGGTCGAGGGGTGCCGCGCCAGGCGTCTCTACGGGTGGGTGGAGCCCAAGTCGGGGTGGGGCGCCGGATGAAGTATCTGGGCCTCACCCTCGACAGCTACTGGCGCTTCGGGCATCATTTGGAAGGGTTGGGTCCCCGTATTGAAAGGGCAGCGGCTGCGTTAGCTCGCATAATGCCTAATCTCGGGGGGCCCAACATGGCGGCACGGCGGCTGTATTTAGGAGTCGTCCGGTCCATGGCGCTTTATGGCGCGCCAATATGGGCCGGCGGTCTGATGGCCAATCGGCGGGGTGCATTTGTACTCCGTCGATTACAGAGGTTGGTCGCCATCAGAGTCGTGCGGGGTTATCGCACGATCTCCTACACAGCCGCCACCTTGCTGGCGGGTTCCGCACCGTTTCACCTGCTGGCGAAAATGGACGCAGAGGTCTATCAAAGCCTCTGCGACCTTCGCCAGCGGGGCGTGGACCCGCACGGCGAGGAGGCCGCCAGGGCCCGAAGCCAGGCGCGGCGACGCGTCTATAGTCGGTGGCTGGTCTGGTTATCGAAGCCAGACCAGCGGGATGATCGCGTCGCCGCGGCGGTCCGCCCAGTGTTTTATGCCTGGGTGGGCCGTAGCTGGGGTACGCCCACCTACCGCCTGACACAGGTACTGACCGGACACGGTTGCTTCGGTCGGTACCTGCATCGGATAGGGCGGGAGGCGACGGCTGCGTGCCGTCACTGCAGGGGAAGGGAGGACACCGCGCAGCACACGCTGGAGTTTTGCCCGGCGTGGGCCGTCCAGCGCGGTGTCCTCGTTAGAGCGATTGGAGCTGACCTCTCGCTGCCGGCCGTCATTCGTGCGATGGTCGGCAGCGAGGAGGCGTGGGCGGCCATGGCCTTGTTTTGTGAAGAGGTCATGGCCGCCAAGGAGGACGCCGAAAGGGCGCGTGAGGAGGTGGGGGGCAGGCGGCGACGCCGACCGTAAGACCCTCCACCGCTCCCCGTGGCAGGGGGAGCGCGAAGGGGTCGGTGATGGTGTTTGTGGTGCGAGGTGAGGGACTTTATTCCCTCATTCCCCCCTCGCACCCAGCCCATCACCAGACCGGGGGCCCGTGGCAGGGGCCCCGTCCAGCGGGGGCGGCAGTGTCAGCCGGCCCCGCAGCCGTGGTCGTGATCGGGTGGGGGCCCGGTCGCGGCTAGTAGCAGCGGCACGAGTGGGGGCGACGTCGCGTGTGACCGCGTGGCGTCGCCGGGGGGCAATCAATTATGTTTGCCCCCCATTGGGGGAGGAGGATCACATCTCCTCCCCCGGGAAGGGCCCGTAATAGGGCGTTGCGCCAACGGGGAGAGTCACGGTAGTATCGCTAGTTTGGTTCCCGTGACTCTCCCCAGATAAAGGGCGCAGGCGGTCACCGTGGTGTTTTAGCCGGTAAGAGTCCGGCACTACCCCGGCCTCCCCCCCAGGGAGCCGGGGTGTCCATGAGGATTTCACCACGTTAAAAAAAAAAAAAAAAAAAAAAGGACTGGGTTAGGTCTGGGTTAGGTCTGGGGTATTTCTGGGTTATGTCTGGGTTAGAACTGGGTTAGGACTGGGTTAGGTCTGGGTTAGGACTGGGTTAGGTCTGGGCTAGGACTGGGTTAGGACTGGGTTAGGTCTGGGTTAGGACTGGGTTAGGACTGGGTTAGGTCTGGGTTTGGTCTGGGTTAGGACTGGGTTAGGTCTGGGTTAGGACTGGGTTAGGACTGGGTTAGGTCTGGCGTATTTCTGGGTTAGGTCTGGGTTAGGACTGGGTTAGGTCTGGGTTAAGTCTGGGTTAGGTCTGGGTTAGGACTGGGTTAGGACTGGGTTAGGACTGGGTTAGGTCTGGGTTAGGACTGGGTTAGGACTGGGTTAGGACTGGGTTAGGACTGGGTTAGGTCTGGGTTAGGTCTGGGTTATGTCTGGGTTAGGTCTGGGTTAGGACTGGGTTAGGTCTGGGTTAGGACTGGGTTAGGACTCCCTCAGGGGCTGTGTCCGGCCAGGTGTCCGTCGCAGTACGGGGCGTAGCGACCCCGAGGTACCTGATGCTAATCACACCGTAAGCCTCCTGTTGGTCGTCGCAACGACCCATTCACAACTCCAGTTTTGGTTTTGTGAATGGTACGTGACGACAGGAGGACCGGGGGCCTTGGCTTAACCGCCTGGGCTGCGAGGATGGTAACTCTATAAATTACTCTCTAATCCTAAGTTATGGTGCGCGGCGATGGGATGCATGGTTGGGAGAGAAGGCCCAATCCCTAGCGACCACCTACGGGGGCACCTGCCGAACCCCCGGAGTATTAGGCTTCCCCAGGCATGGCGGCTCTGCCTGGGGTGACCTCCATTCCGACCTCACTCGTGGGAACAGATATGGAGAAAAATCAAGCACAAACTACCTGGACTGGAAATATTGGTAACGGACTGGCACTCGTATTGGCTAACGACAATGGGACGGATGGACCACTTCCTGGTGGGGTTAAACCTACGGTAAGGAGTGTGGAGGAAATGCACTTCCTTGGGGCAAACACCAGCCCAGTGGTCAGCCTGGAGCGGCTGAATGCCACGGAGTGGAGCAAGTGCGTCCCAGGGCAGCATGCGACCAGCGAGGGGTCACCTCCCTGCAAGAGGCATGTTGCCGAGGGCACGCAGTCCTCGGTGGGCGATACAGCCCAGACAGGAGAGGAGGGTACGTCGTACGTCGAGGAGACTAACAGCGTTCTCGACGACGACTCCCAGGACAACGACGAGTGGGCGCCGCCAAACCCTCGCGACGCTGACGAGGTGGAGACCGCCGACTCAAGTGATGAGTATGGTTTGGCCTATGAACCCGGGAAGAGGAAGAGGGAGGGCCCTGGGGCAGGAAGACCCAGGGGCATCTTCGTGGACCCACGAAAATTGGGCCCCGGCATGAAGGACCTGCCGAAGCAGGCGGACCTCCGCAATATAGCGGAGGTCATGAAGACAGACGAGCTCCTGGGCCGGCTCAAGGAGCATTTGGAGTCCGTCGTCCGTGTGGCAGACACTGCTAGCCACCTTAAGACGACGGACATCCGCGGCCTACGTTTGGCTGCACGGGTGGCGTTGGTCAGCGCCGAAGAGCTGCACGGCAGAGCTGACCGCGCCGAAAACCCGAACAGGCCGGCCCGGGAGGTGGTCATTCGCCAAGGCGAATGGAAGAGGAGGGCCAAGGCCCTCGAGAAGAGACTGGAGGTGGCCGACTCGACTGCCACCACCCTGTCCGAAACCGTCAGGGTTAAGGACAGGGAGCTGGAGCACCTCAGGCGGGAAGTCGGCCGCCTGAGGTATAAGCAGGAACAGCGGAGGCTGCTGCGAGAGGGGGAGGACGTGGTCGGCGAGACACCGCCGGACCACGAATTACCGTGTCCCACGACCGCGGCAGAAGGACCTCCTTCCATCAACATTTGCCGCGGAGGACACCGGCATGGACGTCGAGTCGGCGGTCCCTGGACCGTCACCTAGAGATGGGCCCACTCCATCTGTGGATGGGAGCCCCGCATCCGGAAGCCCTTTAGTGGTCATGATGACCGAGGTGCTCAAAAGGGTTTCCGAGATGGCGGGGCACATATCCGCCGTAGAAGGCCGGATAGATGCTCGCTTTGACGCAGTGTGGCGGGCTGTGTCCCGCCCGCCACTCGGGAGAGGTATGCTGCCCCCGACTGCATCTGAGGGTGCGGCCCCCGCTCCGCCGAGTTCGACGAAATGCGCTAAGTCGGCGGGGGCAGAAACGACAAAGGGGAAGGCGAAAAGGGTCGCGATGGCAAAAATTGGGGGCGCGTCGGCCCCCGTGAAAACGCCGGAAGCACCCCTGATGCCAACCAAGGGGAATAAAGGAGCCGGCAAGGCTCAAAGTGTAGGGGCGGGAGCGACGAAGCTATCCGCCTCGAAATTGATGGCGCCAACGAAGGCTGCGTCCTCTCGTCCTACTCCACCACCTCTCACGGCGGATAGCGGCAGGTCCGCTCCGTCAGCCACCAAGGCGAAGTCCACCCCTGTCCCAGCCAACGAGGAGCAGGGCACCTGGGCAGAGGTGGTAAGGAGGGGGAAGAAGAGGGGAGGGGAAAAGGGTGCGGCACCAGCCGCATCCTTCTCTAAGGGCGGCAAAGTAACCACAGCCAGTCGGCCAGCCGCCAATACTGCAGCGGCTGGCAGTAAGAAGAAGGTTGGCGCACAGCCTGCGGCGGTCAAGTTACCGAGGCTGCCGAGAAATGCGGCAGTCTCGGTGACCGCCGCAACTGGTCGCGAAAAGGATTTGGGCCCCCTCCTGAATAGGGTGATGCCCGAGATCTGCAATGATCTCGGGATCACCGGGATGCGGCCCACAAGGGCGGTCACCGGGGCGCTCCTGTTGGCGATCCCCGGCGAAAAGGGACAGGAGAAGGCGACCGCCCTGAGGGCGCGTCTTGAGGGGGCCCTCCAGGTGGAGGGTGTTCGGGTGGCTTGCCCCCAAAAGCAGGCCGAGATGCGCATTTCCGGCCTGTCGGAGGCAGCCACCCAGAAGGCAGTTAAGGAGGCCCTTGCCGCAGCCGGGGGTTGCGGCGCTGCGGAGGTCAACGTTGGTGACCTCCGCCGGGACAGCTCAGGCATGTTTACTGCCTGGGCCCGCTGTCCCCTACGCGCCGCAACTAAGCTCGCGAAGTCCGGCCGACTAATGGTCGGCTTCCTCGAGGCCCGGCTGGCGGTGCTCGCCGCGAGGCCGCTGCAGTGCCACCGCTGCCTGGAGTTTGGCCATGTCCGGCAGCGGTGCACCAGCACCATTGACCGCAGCGGCCTCTGCTACCGCTGCGGAGGGGCCTCCCACACCGCAAGGGAGTGCACGGCCGCCCCTAAATGCCCCCTTTGTGTGGGCTTGGGGCGGCCGGCGGATCACCGCATGGGTGGGGCGGCGTGTCGCCCCCCCAAGCGGAAGGGGAAGAAAGCCAAAGGGGCGGGTGTGCCCCCATCCACGGTGCCGGCTGGTGTTGAGCGGCTTGTCCCCAGCCGTCCCTAGCTATGGTGTCGGTTGCTATACGCGCCCCAGCCTCTGTTGTGACGGGAGGTGAGGCGGTGGCGTGTGCAGCCGCACCGCAGCCAGTCACGGAAATGATGGAGGTGGATGTGGCGCCTATCGACTCAGCGCCCTCCACCTCCACAAAATCGGAAGATGTGTTGTCTGGTGGGGGAGTTGCAGTGCCCCCACCGCAAGCGGCAACTCCGGGGCGCGCTGAGGCGCCCCAAAACGTTGGACGGGGAGGCCTGGAGGAGGCCGCGGGTGAGACCCGATAATGTCTCAACGCCTCCTCCAGGTCAATTTGAACCACTGCCGGGGGGCCCAGGATCTTATGCTTCAAACCCTCCGGCAGTGGAACATTGGGATGGCGGTGATCGCCGAGCCCTATCTTGTCCCCAAACACCCAGCTTGGGTAGGGGACCTTAACGGGGTCTCGGCGATTACCTGGCAGTACGGGCGCGGCACGTTGCCGTGCTCCGTAGTGGGGAGGGGCCGCGGGTTTGTGGCGGTTAAATGGGGGGACCTTGTGGATGCCGGGTGTTATGCGTCGCCCGCTATGGGCCTCAGCGATTTTGAGGCGTACCTCGACGAGGTGGGGAGATGCATCTCCCCACATCTCGCCAGTGGGGTACTCGTCCTGGGAGATTTTAATGCCCACGCTGCAGCGTGGGGCTGCCCCAGGACGACCGTGAAGGGCGACGCGATGCTCGAATGGGCGGCGGGTCACGGCCTCGTAGTTTTGAATGAAGGGGCCGTGAGCACGTGCGTGCACGCGCGGGGCGAGTCGATCGTCGACATATCGTTGGCGAGCCCCGCCATAGCGCGCCGTGTGTCCGACTGGAGGGTCGCGGAAGAGGTGGCCACGTTAAGCGACCATCTCTACATTACGTTTTCCGTATCCGCGACCCCAGGCTTAAATGGACCCCGCCAACCGGGCAGGGATGCACACCCGGCGCCACGCTGGTCCGCCAAGAGGCTGGACCCGGACGCCCTTGCGATGGCAGCCTCCGTTGTGGCATGGCAGGAGATGCCACGCCGGACCCTCGGCAATCCATCTGCCGGGGCGCGTTGGTTCCGGGAGACTATGACGTCGTTGTGTGACGCAGTCATGCCCCGGGCCACCGCCCCGAGCCGTAGGGGGTCCGTGTACTGGTGGTCGGGCGAGATCAAGGATTTACGCACTCGGTGCGTTGTCGCCCGACGCCGGTACACCCGCGCCAGGAGACGGCGCGGGGTGACGGAGGCAGAGGTGGTGGGGTTGCGCGGGGAATTTTCCCTGGCGCGAAAAACCCTCCGCCGGGCCATCGCGACCGCGAAAGCCCAGGCATGGACGGAGCTCCTCGGCTCTCTGGATGCAAACCCATGGGGGCGCCCTTATCATATGGTCGTAGGGAAGATGCGATCATGGGCGCCCCCGATCACAGAGAGCCTTGATCCCCAGCTGCTCGGGGAAACTATGCGCGTCCTCTTCCCCGCTGGGGGAGAGGCGTTCCTGCATCCCCCCGAGCCACAGCCGGATCACCCGCCTTGGTGGTCCGACGAACTGGGGGTCACCGAGGAGGAGCTAGCCAGGGCCGTCCGGAGAATGGCTGCCAAGAAGACGGCACCAGGACCGGACGGCATACCTGGCAGGGCCTGGGTAGTAGCGGTGGGCGTTCTGGGGGCCGGGCTGATAAGCGTCTTTGACTCGTGCCTGCGGACCGGTCAGTTCCCCCCCATATGGAAGGTGGCAAGATTGGTCCTCCTCCACAAGCCAGGGAAGCCCGCGGATTCTCCATCCGCGTTCCGACCCATATGTCTTTTGGACGAGGCTGGAAAGCTCCTCGAGCGGGTCATAGTATCCCGACACGAGGGGCACCTGTCCCGCGTCGGCCCTGATCTGGCCGACCGACAGTTCGGCTTTCGCCGGGGCCGCTCCACAGTCGACGCCATGGCGACAGTGCGGACCCTGGCTGAATCGGCAATCTCCCGGGGGGGTGTGGCGTTGGCAGTATCACTTGACATAGCCAACGCCTTTAACACCGTCTCCTGGGGGGCGATAGGTCGGGCGCTCCAGTACCACCGAGTGCCCGCCTATCTATGCCGAATGATCGGGGGCTCCTGTGGAACTTGGCGTATGACGCGGTGCTGAGGGCTGACCTCCCCGTCGGCGTGTCGTTGGTTTGTTATGCCGACGACACCTTGGTGATTGCCGGCGGGGATACGTGGAGGAGGGCAGTGTCCCTCGCGGAGGATGGGACGGCACGAGTCGTCGCCGAAGTAGAGCGTCTGGGGTTGCGCGTGGCACCCCAGAAGACCGAGGCCATCTGGCTGTGTAACGTCAGTGGTCGCGGGGTGCCGCGCCAGGCGTCTCTACGGGTGGGTGGAGCCCAAGTCAGGGTGGGGCGCCGGATGAAGTATTTGGGCCTCACCCTCGGACAGGGGGAGCGCGATGGGGTCGGTGATGGTGTTTGTGGTGCGAGGTGAGGGACTTTATTCCCTCATTCCCCCTCGCACCCAGCCCATCACCGGTCCGGGGGCCCGTGGCAGGGGCCCCGTCCAGCGGGGGCGGCAGTGTTAGCCGGCCCCGCAGCCGTGGTCGCGATCGGGTGGGGGCCCGGTCGCGGCTAGTAGCAACGGCACGAGTGGGGGCGACGTAGCGTGTGACCGCGCCGCGTCGCCGGCGGGCAATGAATTATGTTTGCCTCCCATTGGGGGAGGAAGATCACATCTCCTCCCCCGGGAAGGGCCCGTAATAGGGCGTCGCGCCAACGGGGAGAGTCACGGTAGTATCGCTAGTTTGGTTCCCGGGACTCTCCCCAGATAAAGGGCGCAGGCGGTCACCGTGGTGTTTTAGCCGGTAAGAGTCCGGCACTACCCCGGCCTCCCCCCCAGGGAGCCGGGGTGTCCATGAGGATTTCACCACGTTAAAAAAAAAAAAAAAAAAAAAAAAACAAGGACTGGGTTAGGTCTGGGTTAGGTCTGGGTTAGGACTGGGTTAGGACTGGGTTAGGTCTGGATTAGGTCTGGGTTAGGACTGGGTTAGGACTGGGTTAGGTCTGGGTTAGGTCTGGGTTAGGACTGGGTTAGGTCTGGGTTAGGACTGGGTTAGGTCTGGGTCAAGACCGGGTTAGGTCTGGGTTAGGACTGGGTTAGGTCTGGGTTAGGTCTGGGTTAGGACTGGGTTAGGTCTGGGTTAGGTCTGGGTGAGGTCTGGGTTAGGTCTGGGTTAGGTCTGGGTTAGGTCTGGGTTAGATCTGGGTTAGGTCTGGGTTAGGTCTGGGTTAGGTCTGGGTTAGGACTGGGTTAGGACTGGATTAGGACTGGGTTAGAACTGGGTTAGGTCTGGGTTAGGTCTGGGTTAGGACTGGGTTAGGACTGGGTTAGGTCTGGGTTAGGTCTGGGTTAGCTCTGGGTTAGGTCTGGGTTAGGTCTGGGTTAGGACTGGGTTAGGACTGGGTTAGGTCTGCGTTAGGTCTGGGTTTGGTCTGGGTTAGGTCTAGGTTAGGTCTGGGTTAGGTCTGGGTCAGCTCTGGGTTAGGACTGGGTCAGGTCTGGGTTAGGTCTGGGTTAGGACTGGGATAGGTCTGGGTTATTTCTGGGTTAGGTCTGGGTTAGGTCTGGGTTAGGTCTGGGTTAGGACTGGGATAGGTCTGGGTTATTTCTGGGTTAGGTCTGGGTTAGGTCTGGGTTAGGACTGGGTTAGGTCTGGGTTAGGACTGGGTTAGTTCTGGGTTAGGTCTGGGTTAGGTCTGGGTTAGGTCTGGGTTAGGACTGGGATAGGTCTGGGTTATTTCTGGGTTAGGTCTGGGTTAGGTCTGGGTTAGGACTGGGTTAGGTCTGGGTTAGGACTGGGTTAGTTCTGGGTTAGGTCTGGGTTAGGACTGGGTTAGGTCTGGGTTAGGTCTGGGTTAGGTCTGGGTTACGACTGAGTTAGGTCTGGGTTAGGACTGGATTATGTCTGGGTTAGGACTGGGTTAGGACTGGGTTAGGTCTGGGTTAGGACTGGGTTAGGTCTGGGTTAGGACTGGGTTAGAACTGGGTTAGGTCTGGGTTACGTCTGGGTTAGGACTGGGTTAGGTCTGGGTTAGGTCTGGGTTAGGTCTGGGTTAGGTCTGGGTTAGGTCTGGGTTAGGTCTGGGTTAGGACTGGGTTAGGTCTGGGTTAGGACTGGGTTAGAACTGGGTTAGGTCTGGGTTACGTCTGGGTTAGGACTGGGTTAGGTCTGGGTTAGGTCTGGGTTAGGTCTGGGTTAGGTCTGGGTTAGGACTGGGTTGCGTCTGGGTTAGGTCTGGGTTAGGACTGGGTTATTTCTGGGTTAGATCTGGGTTAGGTCTGGGTTAGGACTGGGTTAGGTCTGGGTTAGGTCTGGGTTAGGACTGGGTTAGGTCTGGGTTAGGTCTGGGTTAGGTCTGGGTTAGGACTGGGTTAGGACTGGGTTAGGTCTGGGTTAGGACTGGGTTAGGTCTGGGTTAGGACTGGGTTAGGACTGGGTTAGGTCTGGGTTAGGTCTGGGTTAGGACTGGATTAGGTCTGGGTTAGGACTGGGTTAGGACTGGGTTAGGTCTGGGTCAAGACTGGGTTAGGTCTGGGTTAGGACTGGGTTAGGTCTGGGTTAGGTCTGGGTTAGGACTGGGTTAGGTCTGGGTTAGGTCTGGGTTAGGTCTGGGTTAGGACTGGGTTAGGACTGGGTTATGTCTGGGTTAGGACTGGGTTAGGTCTGGGTTAGGACTGGGTTAGGACTGGTTTAGGTCTGGGTTAGGTCTGGGTTAGGACTGGATTAGGTCTGGGTTAGGACTGGGTTAGGACTGGGTTAGGTCTGGGTCAAGACTGGGTTAGGTCTGGGTTAGGACTGGGTTAGGTCTGGGTTAGGTCTGGGTTAGGACTGGGTTAGGTCTGGGTTAGGTCTGGGTGAGGTCTGGGTTAGGACTGGGTTAGGTCTGTGACGTTGGAGCGAGCGGTCGCGTGTCCTCGTCGCTCCGGACAAGGGGGATTTTGGGGGGGGAAAAAAAAAAAGGGGTGGGGGGCCCCTAGGGGGGCCCGGGTGAAAGGGTCAAGTGAAGGGAGGAAGTGTGCAAAAAATGGTGAGGGTGCTGTGGGAATGCACGGAAATACAGTGATTTAAAGTGACGAGGTGTGACATGGCGACGTCTGGATGACAGTTGGCACTGACAGGAGAGACAGCAGACGAAAAGGGCGGAGGAGGACGAGGACGGGCGAGAGAGAGGGCCAGGAAGAGAGCAGGGGACAGGCGGAAACACGGGTAAGTACCCGTAAGGGGAAATTATGCAATAAACAGAGATAAAACGAAAATAGGACGACACGGGATAGACAGGGAAAGATGGCATCGTATGAGAGGGACGGGCAGATGCGCAGATGACGCCGTGACGTCACCACGCATGCGTGGCCGACGTCAGCAAACCGTTCTGTCGAGGAAATTACCGCGAAGGGCCGCCTACCTCGGCCCGGGGTGGCCCCTACGGGCGGCCTTGGACAGGGAGGTTTAGCAGGGCGAGGAGGCTAAGGGGTGACAACAGGACGTGAACGGAAAACACAAGGGTTCTTGGGCACACTCACTGTTTACGCGCACCTGTGTTACACTGACACTACCACAGGGGGGGGGGGATACCTCTGCGTCCTTTCCGGTGCCCGACGAGGCCTTTTAACACGATACTAGGCATACACTACACCTCACACACTCCGGCGGGGGGCGCAGGGGGCCCCCGGGTTACTCTGCACCACCGGGGCACGAACAGCCGGCGGTGAACATAGCTAAACCCGTATACACCGCCATCAAACGGTTAGATGGGACGGGCACATGGCAGAGCGGACGTGACGTAGTGACACGGGATGCGCGCGCTGACTTCCGACGACACGCGCCGGCGCGTTGGGGAGCGGATTCGCTGCGGCGGCGCGGGTGGCGCTGCGGGCGGTGCTGCGTCATCGCGCTTGCGCTTGGCGGCGGGCGTGCTTGGCCGTGGTGCCGCCGGCGCTGCGGGCGGCGGTGACGTCACCGCGCCTGCGCGAGAGGGGTGCGAGCCTCGCCGAGGCGTCGCCGGCGTGTTTTGGGCGCCGCGATCGGGGCCGCGTCGCCGCGCATGCGCTTGGCGGCGGGCGTGCTCTGGCCGTGGCGCCGGCGGCGTGGCTGGCGCTGCGAACAGGGCTACGTCACCGCGTATGCGTGCCAGGCGTGCACGCTGGCTGAGTGGCGCTGCTGCGCGTGCGCAGGTACAGAGGCGTGATGACCGCGCATACAAAATGGCGGCTTTGAGATGGCGGGCCACCGCGAAGCAATGTTGATGTTCAGGCTACGCTGTTGTTAGCTAGGTATTGGTTGTTGCTGACAGACGTGACGGTGGGTCACACTACGCGCCTCATAGGTTAGCGCTGCAGGCGACCAGTAGACATACTGGCATGCACAGACACCCGCTAGACCGGTGGCGACAAATCGCGGACTAAGTCTCTGCGACTGCGCGCGAATAGTACAGATTTAAAAGACGAACAATAGAAGGAAAGAGGATCCATGACCTTAGAATGGAAATACTGTTCGGAAAATGGGACGTCAAAATATGGGTATAGGTATCTAGGAGGGTATAGGTATGGGTATAGGTATCTAGGAGGGTATAGGTATCTAGGAGAGCTAGAACATCATAACAGAGAAGTGGGGACAGTCACAGGGAAAAATACTAGGTCGAAAATAAACATATAAACAAAGGTGCTGTAGGGAGTGAAACTGAACTAAGCTGAACTAAACAGGAAGTACACACACATAAAACAATACAAGCCGTGACATAAGCGGGCTGAGTCAAAGCGAAACCGGAACTGGAAGCGAGTCGGTAATTCTGCAGCGGAATAAACGTCAAAACGTCCAAACGTCCAACCGGCTTAGCCTCCAGGCGAGATCGAAAACGGCAAACAGACACCTGCCGATGCTGAATGATGAGTGCTGGGTACCTTACTCCATATTGCAGTATAGCAGTGCCACATTACATAACAGTACCACAGTTAACTCTCGGCAGATGATGGACACGATTATGATTAGTATTTTACGATTATGATTAGTATTTTACTATCGAATAATAATATATCATTCACAAATATTGCACAACATACGTCACGTCCACGTTTTCATTTGCTGCACCCCGATAACATTCATCTAAACCTAATTGGAAATTAACAAACCTAATTGGAAATTAACAAAATAAAATTTTATTAAGGTAATTACTGGCATCCCAACTGCAGTGTGAGTTTTGTTTTGTCTTAGCGTCACGATTACCTTAAGTTACATTGAGCACGCATTCAGCACATGCCAGGGCACGGTTTTCCTCCTTCGTTACTTTATATCATATTACTCCATTTCTCTACTTTATTTTACCTTCTTTATCTGACTTTACCTCTATCTTATCCTATCTTAGTCTTATCACATTCTACTGACGCTCTACGCTCACTCAGAGTCTCCGTACTCTACTATAGTCACACACCTTTTCTTTCGCTACTTCTACCTATAACATGTTATTATTCTCTCACTTATTATTGCAGTGTTTTATTCTCTCCCACCCTAACTTGTTCAGTGCGTATGATTCAGTTATTTATTTATTTTAGTTATTTATTTATTCTATATTATCTTACTCTGTTTTATTTTGTTTATTTTGTTTTAATTTTATCCATCCTATTCTATCTTATTTTACTTTATTTGTAGTTTTATATTTATATTCATATTTATTTCTACATAGTACTCTTATATTTGTTTTATACCTATTTTAACATATCACTCTATGTTAGTCTATTTTATTTTATTTTATTCTATTCTAGTTTACCGTATTTCTGTTCTGTTGTATTTCAGGTTGTTTCTTATTTAGTTTTGCTTATTTACTCTGTCTGATTAAATCCCATAGGATCCCCTTCATAGAATGCATGCTCAATCTCACTGTGACCCGAACAATCTCTCTCACACAGTTCTAATTCTAACTTTAAATTCTCACATAAGCTTAGTTTTCTTTTGGACTCGCGATTCGAGCAATCACCCAATACTTCAACTTTAAACTATCTCACTCTTTTGACACCCATCCAACGTCACACTGACAGGTTTTTCCTCACATAAAGATACGGGCCGTAGTCTCCGGGATAACCCGGAAACAGACACGCTTTCCCTCATAAGGGCAAAGGGTCTCACGGGGGTATGAAACCCCAGGGAACCGGGGGACGAAGGGGAGTATGTTTTAACCAAGGGGAACACACTACAGGGGGGACTAAACAAAAGACACACACAAGTACACGACAGACAGGCACACCACTCTAGCTCCTCACATGTACACACACACATCCGGGCCCATACGCAAAGGGACAAAACGGGCGGGTAAGGGGACAAACAATCATCATTATACATACACACACATACACACGCACAATCTGCACGCAGACAGGTCTGTTCAGGGGGGAGATCACACTAGGGGCTAGGGGTGGGGGAGGGGCACACACGCTTCACCAGCCGGGGATTGGCCATCCCGGATGGTTATTTGGCCGACTATGGACTATGACATGGACAAGGATAAACGGATAATGGTTACCGGATCAGAGGCCTTCGGACCCTCAGATCCCGGCCTGATGGTTGGCGAGCGGGAAGGCCGCCACAGGTCGTCATCAAGCAACTTCTCTGTGCACCTGGTGGGCACCGGGCCAGGGCACAAGGTTATGCAACCGGGAACGGGAAGGGGAAAGGGTAAGGGAAAGGGGGACAGGAAAAAGGAGGGTGGAACCAAACTTGGAGGGCACGGGTATGGCTCGGAGTCGGACACCGGGGGGGAAACCGACTCGGAGGTTTTCCGAACCCCGGGTACCGACAGGGTGGTTTCCAGGGTAGAAATCGCGAAGGGGGAGAAGCCGACAAGGAATAGGAGTTCTGGATCTCCAATCCTGGCTCCGCTGGAGGGGCACGAGCAGGACTGGATCTTTGCTCGGGCACCTAGGATCAGGAGAACGCCGCCAGGAGCGAGGGTGGAATTGGGAGAGGTACAGGTCGTGTCCCTTGATTCGGACGAAGAGTGGGACAGTCGAGAGAGAGGGGAGAAAGGAGAAGGAGTAGAGGGGGAAACCGAAAAGGAGGCTAGTGACGAACAGGGGACAGCAGTCAATGGCGGCCACAAAGAACCAGCTCCTGGGGACGGGATCGGCGAGACCAGGGAAATAGAAACTGGAGGTGACTCGGAAGGTGGGGGAAAGAAAACGGAGCGCGTAACCAGACAAGGGGACAACGGAACCTTGGTACCCGAGGACTGCGGGATTGTGGGAGCAAGAATCGACCGAGACAACATCCTAGGGGAGATGCTCAGGGTCGATGCACTGCTGGAGGGGAAAATCAGCTCGCTGGAAGAGGAGCTGAAGTGGATCGCGGATTTCCTGGGGGCTGACAAAAGCGTAGGGTTTTTCTCAGCTTCCTGCAGGAAAAGAATCGAGAAATGCGAGGCGATTATGGAAGAGATTCGAGGGAACGGAAGGGCGAGAAGAAACCTGAGCTACATGGCCGCCCGATACATCAGGGGAGAAAAGGGAGGAGGGGAAACGGGTACGCCGGCCACGGCAGAGGGCGGCACTCAAACGGAAGGGGGAACAAACTACAGAAGTAAGGCCACACAGACTGTGGAATGCCGCGGGGGGGAAGGATTAAATATCGCAGGAACGAAGGGGGTAGGCCAAGGAGGACCCTGCCCCCCTTTTTTTTTTTTTTTTTTTTCTTTTTTTGTCGTGGGGAAAATCTTCGAAAGACTCCCTCCCACCTCCTTGGGGAGAGGTGGGAGGGGTGTGTGGGATTCCCCGCGCCCGTACAACGACAGGCGCGGGACCTACCCACTAAAAACCCCACGGTGACCCTTCGGCACGCTTTGGGAGGATACCGGGAATCGCTCGAAGCATTCTTCCGGTATCCTCCCCGTGCCCGCGCTTTCGCGCCCATCCCCCGGGGGGACAATCGGTCCCCCCAGTAGACACACTGCCTCATAGCGGCGGGACGGGGCCACTCCATCCCGCCGCTATCCGTCCCGGGGCCGCGTTTACTGGCGGCTGCGAGCCCCAACTCGCAACCGCCCGCGACCCCGTTTCCACCCCTCGGCGGCCGGGCGTTCATGGCCGCACCAGACCGCCGAGGGTGCCTCCCCTTGCGTCGGACCGGTAGGGGGAGGCACTCCTACCCCCAACCGGTCCGACCCGGCGCCGCCTGGCGGGAGGAGGGTCCCCTCAGGACCCCCCTCCCAGCCTAGGTCATCCGCCACGCCGAGGCGGCCGCCCGCGACGCCTCGCGACCGGGCGACGACCTCGGGCCACCGCACGAGCGCGAGCTTCAGCGCGCCGCTGAAGCTCGCGCTCCCTCCCCGCGGCCTCCTTCTGCAACATTACGTTCTCGCAGAAGGAGGCCACGGCACTCCACTTTTCCTCGCTGCCGAGCATGGCGCGCACCACGCCCGGCAGCGAGACATCCCGCCCGACGACGCCGACCAGGACACGGCGCTCCCCCTCCCACGCGGGGCATACCTCCAGGGTATGATCCGCCGTGTCCTGCTCAGCGTCGCAGTGGCAGCAACGCGCCGTCGGCTCCTTCCCTATCCGGCACAGGTATCTTCCGAAGCTGCCATGCCCGGAAAATACCTGTGCCAGCCGGTAGGTGAGGCTGCCATGGCCTCTGTCCAGCCACTCCTTCAGGAGTGGCCGAACAGCCCCGACAGTCCGGTGCCCCGCGGTTGGCAGAGCCAGCCGCTCCTGCCACGCGAGCAACACGGACTGCCGGGCCTGGCGCTTCAAATCGCCCCAAGCAGGTTCCATAGTCATGCTGCGCCGGGAGGCAGCCAGGTCGTCCGCCCAGACGGGGGCCCCGTATAGGGCCACCGACTGGACCATTGCCACATAGAGGCGACGAACTCGGCCCGCCGGGCCCCCCAGGTTGGGCAGGATCCGGCCCAGAGCCGCAACCATCCTTTCCAACCGGGGGACCAGGCAGCGGAAATGCTCCTCGAAACGCCAGTGGCTATCGAGGATCAGCCCTAGATACCTGATCTGGGGCTTCACCTCGATGTCAGCCCCACCCACCCGGATCAGAGGGGGTGGCGGATCCTGCCGAGGTGAATGAAACGCAATCACCTCGGTCTTATGGACCGCCACCGTCATCCCCATCCCCCTGATCCGGTCGACGACGCGTTGCGACCCCTCCTCCGCGCGACGCATGGCCCTCCCCCAGTGCGCCCCGACGGCCAGCACCAGTGTGTCATCCGCATAACACACCGTGCTGACGCCGTCGGGGAGGCCGGCCCGCAACACCGAGTCGTACGCGATGTTCCACAGGAGTGGCCCGAGGACCGACCCCTGCGGAACACCGCAGTACACCTCCCTCCGCATATCACCATCCCGGCCCGGATACTCGATCCACCTGCCGCGGAGATAATCCCCGACGACCGCCCTGAGACAAGGGGGGACTCGATGATATTCGAGTCCCCTCCTTATCTCTTCCCAGGGGAGGGTATTAAAGGCATTGGCAATATCCAAGGATATTGCCAATGCCACCCCTCCCCGGGAGACGGCCGCCTCCGAGAGGGCCCTCACACGACCTATCGCGTCGATAGTCGATCGGCCCCCCCGGAAACCGAACTGGCAGTCGGCCAGACCGGGATCACCCCGCGACAGGTGCTCGACGAGGCGGGCAGCAATCACACGCTCGAAGAGCTTGCCCACCTCGTCGAGGAGACAAATGGGCCGGTATGCGGGGGGAGACTCCGCGGGCCGACCCTCCTTCCGGAGGAGGACCATCCTCGCCACCTTCCAACTGGGGGGGAATCGCCCGTCCCTCAGGCAGCGGTCGAACAACCGCCTGAGGTCGGCCCCAAGGACGCCCAGGGTCAAGACCCAAACCCGGCCGGGCACACCATCCGGACCCGGGGCCGTGTTACGAACCCCGAGCCGTCTGATGGCCGCTGCCAGCTCCTCCTGCGTGACCCCCAGCTCGGCCGTCCACTCCACTGGGACAGCCGCCACCGCCGGAGGACGCGGTCCCCTCTCCCCAATTGGGAAGAGTGTATTGACCACGTCCTCCAGCAGCCGGGGGTCAAGACCCTCGGTGACGGGGGGCGCCCACGGGCGGAGCTTATTCAGCACCACCTTATATGGGCGCCCCCATGGATCGTCATCAAGGGTCTGGAGGAGCTCCTTCCATGCCCGGGTCTTGGCCCGTTTGATGGCGACCTGCAGAGCAACCCGCGCCACGCGGTATGCCCCATACAGGTCATCAGCTGCCCTCGCTCGCGCCACGCCGTCGCCTGTACGTTGACGACGGCGCGCGCGAGTGTACTGGCGTCGGGCGCGGACAGTCGCGACTCGCAACTCCGCGATCGCGTCCGACCACCAGTACACCGCCCGGCGAGGAGAAGCCCGCCCGACCCGAGGCATCGCCGCGTCGCAAATACCCGCGACCAATGCTCCGAGCCGGGCGACCTCCTCCTCTATGCTCGGCAACTCGGCCGCTCCCTGCGGCCAAGTTGCAGCGAGGGCAGCTGCCATCAGGGCGTCCTTGTCCAGGCGCCGAAGCGCCCAGCGGCGTGGTGGGGTGCCACGCAGGCGGCCGTGTCGGGATGCACTCGCGGCGGCAGAGACCTCCATCCGGATGTACCGGTGATCGGAGAGTGTCTCTCCCCCGCGACCACGTGCCAACCCGACACCATGCGCACGGCGTTGGGGGTCGCGAATCCAACATCCACGATGGATCCCCTATATCGCCGCACGCATGTGTGCTCCGACCCCCGGTTCAATACCCGGAGGTCCAGCCCCGCCGCCCAATCGCCCAGGATCCCGCCGCGAACGGAGGTCCTGGGGGATCCCCAAGCCACCGACTTGGCATTAAAATCCCCCAGGACCAGCACCGGCCGGGCCGCGTAGCGCTGCACGCATGCCGCGACCTCGGCCAAGTACAGCTCGAACGCAGCGTGACCGCTACGGGGCGAAATGTAGCACCCCACCGCAGCGACTCCCCCCCAGTCCACGGCGACGAATCCCCGACCGCGCTCCAACAAGGAGAACGGTGGGGACCCGTCGGCCCCTCCCCATACCGTCGCCACCAAGCCGTCCGCGTCGCCCACCCAATGAGGGTGATCAGGGACGCGGTACGGCTCGGCGGCGACCGCCAGGCCAACCCCCCACTCCGCGAGGACTTGGGACATCAAGTCCTGTGCCGCGCGGCAGTGGTTGAGGTTGGCCTGGAGGAGGAGGCGGGGCGGCATTAATTAATGGCCGCGCCAGCCTCCTCCCGGCCGTCCGTCCCCGTAGCACCGTCCACCTCCATGGAGGACGATGCCACCCGCCTCTTCCTCTCCTTCCGGGAGGGGGGGGAGCACTTCTTGCTCCCCACCCTGTGATTGGCTGGCCTCCCCATGTCCGCACACAGCGGGCAGTGGGGGGCCGCCGAGCACTGGCTCGCACGGTGCTCTTTGGCACCGCAGCGGTAACACTGGCCGCTGCGGTCGACCGGCGAGGTGCACCACTGCCTCACGTGCCCCAATTCGAGGCAGCGGTGACACTGGAGCAGGCGCGGCGCGAGGATTTCCACTCGCGCCGAAACCCACCCCACCAACACCCTCCCGGATTCCGCCACCTTACGGGCGGCGGAGAGGGGGCACCGGGCCCACACCGACCCGAGGCCGGAGGGCGACCTGCGGATCTCTCCGATCCGCAGGTCCTCCACAGGACAGTCCCCCGCCCTCGCAAGGGCACGGGACACATCCTGTGCGCTGACCGAGTCGTCCAGCCCACAAACGCGCATCTCCGTGCGCTTCGTGGGCCGGGCGACCCGGACACCTCGCTCGCCCAGCTGCTCCCGGAGCCTCTGGACGAGACGATCCGCCTTCGCGCCGCCTTCTGCACCGGGGATCTCCAGCAAGAGACCCCCGGTCACGGCCCTCTTCGCCCTCATGGAGGCGATGCCCAGCTCTTCCAGGGAGATATTCTCCCTGGCGAGCCGCATCGCCTCCGCGAGGGTCAGGTCGCCCCCCTGCGCAACGGTCAGCGTCACCGCTGCCGTTTTTGGGGGACGACCTGGTCGTGCCTTCCCGACCTTCGCGGCCTTTACCTTGGCCGCCGGCGGCGGAGGCGGAGGCTGCGGTTGCGAGGCCTTCCTCGCCGCCCGCTTCGCCTTCCGCCCCACCACCTCACTCCACGCCACCCCCCCTTGGGAGGGTGCTGTGGAGGACGCGACCACCGCGACCACGGCTACACCACCCCCCTTGGGGGTCGCGACCCGGGGCCCTGGTGCCGCAACGCTGGGCGGAGCCTTCACTCCGCCCTTCTTTGCCTTCCCCGACTGTACCGCAACAGGTCGGGGAGGCACCGCCTTCCTGCTGACCGCTCTTCCGGCGAGGAGCTCCTCCCGGAAGGTGGCCAGCTTGCCATCAATCATGTCCCCAATCCTCCTCAGAAGATCGTCTTCTGAGGAGGACGGGGACTTCTTCACGGGCGGTTTGCGGGTGGAGGGGCCCGCGGTGCCCCGCACCACTGCCGCCGCACTCCGCTTATTTACCTCCGCCGAGGGACGCGGCGGTGGAGGAGGAGGGAGGATGGGAGGTAGGGCCGCGCTGTTCCACAGCGCCTCTGCCCTCCTCCTCCCCTGTCACTCCTCCTCCAACAGGAGCTGCAGACGGGCGTTCCGCCCTCTGAGCTCCCGCGCCGCCTCGCTCATTTCCTCCGCCGCGGCCTTCAGGGCCTCCGCGCCACCGTTTTTCTGCCCCTTAAAGGCGCAGGCAGCGGCGACTTTCTCCACCCGCCTCAGGGACGACGAGATCCTCTCCGATATCTCCTCGGTCACCTCGTCCCTGAGGCAACTCAGCCTCACCGACGGGCTCATCGCCCCGCCCACCTCGACGACGGCCTGCCCCGTCCTCTTCCTCTTAGAGCCTATGTGGCTCGTGCTGGAGGAGAAGGACGAGACCGACGCCGTCTCGTCGTCCTCCTCCACCCTCCACGAAGCCGGACCTGGCGCTGAGTGGGGCGCGAGCGCCGCCACCCTAACCCCAACCCCGTCTCCGTCCTCCCCAACCGACAAAACCCGCCCCATCCCCATTTTATTTTCTGTGTCCATAATAATCCCACGAGATGGTCGGAAATAAAGGTCCACCCGGGCAGAGCCGCCTTACCCGGGTAAGCCTAATACTCCGGGGGTTCGGCAGGTTCCCCGGAGGTGGTCGCTTGGGATTGGGCCTTCTCCCCCAACCATGCATCCCATCGCCGCGCACCATAGCTTAGGATTGGAGGACGATTTTATAGAGTCGCCATACTCGTGGCCCAGGCGGTTAAGCCAAGACCCCCGTTCCTCCTGCCGTCACGTACCATTCACCAAACCAATAGGGAATTGTGAATGGGTCGTTGTGACGACCAACAGGAGGCTTACGGTGTGTGTATGACTCGGGTACCCCGGGTTCGTTAAGCCCGTACTGCAGCTGAAAGGCTGGCAGCCCCTGAGGGGACACTGGTGGGCTACTTCCAGAATCGGAGGGTGTGGTACCACACCGAAGAAGGGCTCGACTATGTCGAGGCTGAAATGGGGGTACCACAGGGGTCGGTATGGGGGCCCACCCTATGGAACCTAGCGTACGACGGCGTTCTCAGGTGCACACTGGCCCCGGGGTGTCGGATTGTGGGCTACGCCGACGACATCGCCCTGGTGGTCACGGCGGGTTCGGTTGGGGCCCTGGAGGAGCGCGCTAACCACTCCATAAGGGTCGTGATGGAGTGGCTTCTGGCACATGACCTGGAGGTGGCGCCCTCCAAGACGGAGGTTTTCTCCCTGAACAAAAAGAGAATTGGGGACTTTAAAATCCAAGTCGCGGGGGTAGAGGTGAGACCCAGCACCCAGATTAAGTACCTGGGGGTCACCTTCGACAGAAGCCACTGTTTCCGCGTGCACGTGGAAACGGTGACTTCAAGGGCGGTGCGAGTCATGGCGGCTCTGGCTCGCATCATGCCTAATGTCGGGGGGCCCGGGCAGGCGAAAAGCATGTTTTATTACAGGGTGCTGGAGTCCATCATCCTGTATGCCTCCCCCATATGGGCGGTGGCTACCGAGATAGAGGCGAACAGGGTAAAACTAAGAAGGGCCCAAAGGGTGGGGTTGTCCAGGGTGGTAAAGGCGTATCGCACCGTGTCCCTGGACGCTCTCAACGTGCTTGCGGGGGTCCTTCCCATCGTGATGAAAATTAAGGAGCGGGCGGCATTGTTTGCAATACAAAGAGCCGAGCAGACCGGGGCTATGCCGCAGGGGGGGCAAAACTCAAACGGCCCGCCCCTGGAACTGGAGAGAGAGAGGGTCCGGGAGGACACATTACGCTCCTGGCAGCAACACTGGCAGGAGAAATGCCGCGAAAAAATCACATTCGGATGGATCCCAAGCATCCGTGAATGGGTCGGAAGGGGACACGGTGCCCTTACGTACCATCTCACCCAGGCCCTTACCGGTCATGGGTGCTTCAACGATTTCAGGCACCGGATCGGTAAGGCAGCCTCTGGGGTGTGCTGGTACGGCTGCGGGACTACTGACACGGCGGAGCACACTTTGTGCGATTGCAAAAAATGGGAAACTAGCAGAATGGAGCTGGCGACGACCCTTGGGGTGGGGAGGGTCACTGTTGGGGAGATGGGGAGGAAGCTGCTTGAGGGCCCCGATGAATGGGAGGCTATCGGGAAGTTTGTTACAGACATTATGCTCGAAAAGGAGGACTTCGAAAGAAAAATCGACAGGGCTCGGCGAAGGGGTACTCCCCCCCTCCCCCCTCCCCCCTGCCGCCCCCGCAGTAGCCGCACCACCCTGAAGGACATGGCGGGCGCAGTGGGTGCACCGGAAATGTCCACTGGCCTGGCACCCACGTTGCATTTCCCCACATTCACACTTTCGCCGCTTCTCCCATTCGAAAGTACGTTCTCCCACGGCGTGGCGTCACAGAGCTCGGACGCATGGACCTTATCAGTTACCGGAATATAATCATTATTATTATATTATTATTTATTTATTTATTCATTTATTCAATCCGCGTATGCACCTTACTGCAGTTATATGAAGTTAACCATTACCCGCACTAATACAGGTAACCGGTTAAGAAACTAACCGGTTGAGAAACTACTCACCTACGTATTCGTTTCACTCGTTTCTATTTTATCTATTATTGTATGTATTTATTTATTATTCATTATTTATTTCTTGTTTTATTTATTTATTTATTCATTTATTTTATTATTCTATTTTATTTATTTATCTTATCCTATTGGATATCTTATATTGTGTATATTGTATATTTTATATATTATTTTATATTTTATATTTTACACTTTATATTAATATTTTATATTATGTTTTACACTTATTATTTTATCTTACCTTTTATACTAATACTGTGTTCATACTGATATTGTGACAGGTTATGTTTGTTTTACCATATCTTTCTTTTATTTATTTATTTATTTTCCTGTTACTTTAGTTAGCTTCCCCATTATTTCATGGTACGGAAGTTACCCTTCTTTTTTTTAGGCTTGTACTTTTATTATCATCATTTTCATTTTCATTTATGTACTTACCCAGCCGAAGCTATTTCGAAGGGACCACGCGTATCTAGTTATTCACAACCCGTCTCAGCTTGTTTATCTTATCACAAATTATTTTAGTATCACAAATTATTCCACTATTTTATCCTTATTATATTTATTTTACTTCATACCACACTTTATCCCATTTTATTTTGTCGCTTCTATTTAAATTTAAATTAAATTTTACATCCGGCAGCTTAAATTTTAATTTTATATTACTTACCTTATTTTATTTTTACTCCATCTCGGCACGGTATGTTCCCGTTAAGTTAAGTTTTATCCACTTTCTCTCACCTCTGCCATTTAAGCAATGCAGTTTACAACATATGATACCACGCTTATAGTAGTACGTACTCTGTATTCCGTATTCGGTATCATACCACCGCTTAGTACTTCACGTTCAGGTAGGCAGGAGTTACGGAAACTGTGACCTTAGTGCTGTGATTATCAGTGACACGGAGCTGGACCGGGGTCACGCTACGGCACGGTATCAGGACGTCAGTCAGCACTCATATCTATATCTATAAAACATCGCCTGCCCACATTTACATCCATATTCCACTTCCCACACTACACATTTACACATCCACGCCCGCAGTGGTTGCAGCGTAAGGGGCACAACGGACGGAAGGTAGAGGGAGGGAAGAGAGAGGGGAGGAATCTTCTTTACTACCGCGGTTCATAACTAGGCCGCATACGTGGCCGGTATGACACCGACGGAAGGTCGAGAGGGATACTCCCGCGGAGGGGACACCGCAAGAAGGTAAGTATACCGGCGGACGAGGAGTTACCCCCGACCTGTCTAGAGGAGTACCGACGGGCGGTAACCGTCGATAGCTAACAGGTAGCCGGGTTAAGAGGGTGACCGGCGGGCGATATAACATCGACCGGAGAGGGATTACCGACCGCAGGTAAGTGCGCCGAGAGCAGCACCGGGGAAAGGAGGCGATCACCGACACGACACAGGTAGGCATATGTCCAGCGGCCGGTGCCTGACCGACTGGATCAAACATGGCCGACCGATGGTCATTTACCATGAGCGGGCAACCGATTGAAACCATATATAGGGTATAGTCAATATAGTTAAATAATTTGCCAACTTATAAATAGATGAATAAGCAAAGATCTAACTAATAAATTAAGAAATAAAGCAGTAAACATACAGACAGACAAACAAAATAACTAAAATCAAGACAAATAATCAAAATCAAGACCCGTGGCAATCTGATGAGTACTATATCGGCTACAGAAGAATAAGTTCAAACAAACAAGCTGCAAAACAAAACTTGACCAAAGCAGCCTCCCAGTTCACAGTACTTTATGTTATTTTTTATTATTTTAGCACGCTTTCTTACAGAATACTCTACACTGTGACTATACACACGCATTAAACGAGGCCATTACGATGTTACATCATTTTATTACTAAACCATAGTGTACACAACCTTTACTTCTCCACACAATCTTTACTTCTACATTACTTCACTCTATTTTCCACTTCATTTTCTTTAACCAAACTACACGTAAAATATAATGAATTAAATTAACGGTCGGTCTTAAACCTAAGTCTCAGTTAAATACAACACCGATATTACTCCAGGGCGAATCCTAAAGTAAGCCCTAAGCCCTAAGCTCTATCGGGCTCAGACCTGGAGCCGGGTAACAGGGAAGGGCAACCTAACCCATGCTAATGAAATGTAACGAAGGGCAGCGTAGAGTAAGTCAGTCCGTAAAATCCAAATTAGCAAACTCCATATGCTATCAAACTCCATATGCTATTAAACAACATCACGACATAACATTATATTATTATATTATATTATATTATACAATATTTTATTATATTATATTATTATTATTTATTTTATCCCATTTACCTCACTTTATTTTATTATACTTTACCTCAGGTGTTATCTTATTATTCTTATTATCATACTATCACATTTTTTTTTTTTTTTATCTTTAGATTATTGTAGTTTGTAGTACAGCATTTTACATTATAATACTATTATTTTATTTCACTTATTTACTCATTATTATCCATTTATTTACTTATTTTTATCTTTTATTTTATTTATATTATTATTTTATTTATTTTACTCTAGTAGTGTATTTATGTTTAGTCATATTTATTTATTTATTTATTTTATCATTTTACTCCATTCTATTCTATCACATTTATTTATTTTATTTATTTATTCTATCTACCTTACTTTATTATCATTATTTATATATGTATGTGTATGTTTACGCATTGGCGTTCTGTATCTTATCTTATCTTATTTTATTTGATTGATCGTATACGTTTAGTTCAGGTTACTTTATCTTTCATCCACTTTAAGTGTATTGTATTGCATATAATAGTTATACTGTGTTACTACTCGCCACCTTCATCTGTCACCGTAAGTAATCTCTCTTAGTACAGCCATACACATACACATAGAAAACCTCGAACATAAACGCATACATTAACACTCACACACTACAACTGTACAGGCAAAGTACCCACATACAGGTACGGACATAGCTGTGTTCACAACACACATATACTTATGTTCGTTAGTATATACATATACCTACACTAATTTAGACAGTGAAACACTCAGTTAGACAGTGAAACAATTAACTATCTTATCTACCTAGCTAGTTTATTGACTCATGTGTTCACCCATTTACTGACTTATTGATATGACTATACTGTGCGCACACTTTACTAACTACACTTAGACTCTATTACACTTCATTGTACCTTAGCTTATTTTATCCAGTTATTTGTTTTACTGTGTTCTATGCTACTTTACATTAGCTCCATATGCCACTATAGGTGACTCTCTTAGCACAGCTATATACATACATATACACACACATACACACACTAACATAAACACATACATTAACACTCATACATTAACACTCACACATTGCGGTTGCACAGAGCACGAACACACACGTGTTACAGGAATGGTCGTGGGGATAATTCACACATACGTATATTTTATCATTTATCTGTCATTTATTTATTCATTCACTTATCTCCCATATATGACATCTATTGACCACATATAAGACACCCCTATACATGGACGGCGTCAACGCAATGGCGGAGCAGAAGAACAAGTAGGGGCAGTTTAGGACACTGGCACCGGCGCGGTCCTCAGTCTTGGACCAAAGGCCCGGTGAGGGGGGGTCCAACGAGACCCAGGGGAGTAAACGGTAAACGATACCTGGTAGGTATGGTTACCCGGAGGTACACCGGGGTGCTGAAAAGCAGCCCCGGTTTTGACGAAGCCTAACGGCTGAATTGGCTTGCGAGCCTAGGGGTGCTACCCCTAACGCGGCGGTCCCCTCGGGGCAACAGAGGCGAGGGAATGCATGCTCCCACACCGTTGGGTTTTGGTGGTGGCTGATGAGGGGAGGAGGGGGACATATATACATGTCTCTCTCCTCCCCGAAAAATGACGAGGTCCCTCGGACCGATGGGGTTAAGGCGGTTTTCCGCCTTTAGTTGGTAACTCCGGAGGGGTCACTTGTGACGGCGACCTCTCCGGATTGGGGGGGTTTTCGCTGCCGCCGCGTAACATCGGGCGGCCACTGCCCCGGGAGCGAAGTAATGTGTTAAACAATGCCGCCCCGGGTGCAGTGCGGCGGAGGGGTTTTAGTCGGTAAAAATCCGACACTACCCCGGGTCTCAAAGCCCGGGGTGTCTTTGGAAGATTTCCCCTCCGCCTTAAAAAAAAAAAAAAAAAAAAAAAAAAAAAGGTCTGGGTTAGGTCTGGGTTCCCGCCCCGGCATCTGTCGCGACGGCGATGAAGGTGGTGGGGGGTGCACCCGCTCCCCCGCCTGTTACGGAGATGATGGAGGTGGATTTGGCGCCATGCGACTCGGCGCCATCCACCACCACAGAAGCGGAAGGAGTGATGTCGGGTGGGGGAGCTACTGTGCCCCCAACGCAAGCGGCAGCTCAGTCGCCGTGCGGGACCGAGCCCCTTAGTCGTGGGGTGATGGCCTCGTACGGCGGCAATGATCCGGGGCGCGCAGAGGCGCCCCTAAACGTTGGAAGGGGAGGCCTGGAGGAGGCCGCGGGTGAAACCCGATAATGTCTCAACGTCTCCTCGAGGTCAATTTGAACCACTGCCGGGGGGCTCAGGATCTCATGCTCCAAACCCTCCGGCAGTGGAACATCGGGATGGCGGTGATCGCCGGGCCCTATCGGGTCCCCAAACACCCAGCTTGGGTGGGGGACCTTAACGGTGTCTCGGCGATCACTTGGCAGTACGGGCGTGGCACGCTGCCGTGCTCCGTAGTGGGAAGGGGCCGCGGTTTTGTGGCGGTTAAATGGGGGGCACTGGTGGTTGCCGGGTGTTACGCGTCGCCCGCTATGGGCCTCAGCGACTTTGAGGCGTACCTCGACGATGTGGGGAGATGCATCTCCCCACATCTCGCCAGTGGGGTACTCGTCCTGGGAGATTTTAATGCCCACGCTGCAGCGTGGGGCTGTCCCAGGACGACCGTCAAGGGCGACGCGATGCTTGTATGGGCGGCGGGTCACGGCCTCGTAGTGTTGAATGAGGGGGCCGTGAGCACGTGCGTGCACGCGCGGGGCGAGTCGATCGTCGACATTTCGTTGGCGAGCCCCGCCATAGCGCGCCGTGTGTCCGACTGGAGGGTCGCGGAAGAGGTGGCCACGTTAAGCGACCACCTCTACATTACGTTTTCCGTATCCGCGACCCCCGGCGTAAATGGACCCCGCCTCCCGGGCAGGGAAGCACATCCGGCGCCACGCTGGTCCGCAAAGAGGCTGGACCCGGACGCCCTTGCGATGGCAGCCTCCGTTGTGGCATGGCAGGAGATGCCACGCTGGACCCTCGGCAATCCATCTGCCGGGGCGCGTTGGTTCCGGGAGATTATGACGTCGTTGTGTGACGCAGTCATGCCCCGGGCCACCGCCCCGAGCCGAGGGGGGTCCGTGTACTGGTGGTCGGGCGAGATCGAGGACTTACGCACTCGTTGCGTTGTCGCCCGACGCCGGTACACCCGCGCCAGGAGACGGCGCGGGGCGACGGAGGCTGAGGTGGTGGGCTTGCGCGGGGAATTTTCCCTGGCCCGAAGAACCCTCCGCCGGGCCATCGCGACCGCGAAAGCCCAGGCATGGACGGAGCTCCTCGGCTCTCTGGATGCAAATCCATGGGGGCACCCCTATCATATGGTTGCAGGCAAGATGCGATCATGGGCGCCCCCGGTCACAGAGAGCCTCGACCCCCAGCTGCTCGGGGAAACTATGCGCGTCCTCTTCCCAGTTGGGGGAGTGGCGTTCCTGCATCCCCCCGAGCCACAGCCGGATCACCCGCCTTGGTGGTCCGACGAATTGGGGGTCTCCGAGGAGGAGCTAGCTAGGGCCGTCCGGAGAATGGCTGCCAAGAAGACGGCGCCAGGACCTGACGGCATACCTGGCAGGGCCTGGGCAGTAGCGGTGGGCGTTCTGGGGGCCGGGCTGATAAGCGTCGTTGACGCGTGCCTGCGGACCGGTCAGTTCCCCCCCATATGGAAGGTGGCGAGGTTGGTCCTCCTCCACAAACCAGGGAAGCCCGCGGATTCTCCATCCGCGTTCCGTCCTATTTCCCTATTGGACGAGGCTGGAAAGCTCCTCGAGCGGGTCATTGTATCCCGTCTCGAGGGGCACCTGTCCCGCGTCGGCCCCGATCTGGCCGACCGACAGTTCGGCTTTCGCCGGGGCCGCTCCACAGTCGACGCCATAGCGACAGTGCGGACCCTGGCGGAATCGGCAATCTCCCGGGGGGGTGTGGCGTTGGCAGTCTCGTTGGACATAGCCAACGCCTTTAACACCGTCTCCTGGGGGGCGATAGGTCGGGCACTTCAGTACCACCGGGTGCCCGCCTATCTATGCCGACTGATCGGGGATTATCTGCGGGGCAGGGTAGTCCAATATCCGGGTCGGAACGGGATGGAGCAGAGAGCAGTGCACCGCGGGGTTCCACAGGGGTCGGTCCTCGGGCCGCTCCTGTGGAACTTGGCCTATGATGCGGTGCTGCGGGCAGAACTCCCCGTCGGCGTGTCGTTGGTATGTTACGCCGACGACACCCTGGTGATAGCCGGCGGGGATACGTGGAGGAGGACAGTGGCCCTCGCGGAGGAAGGGGCGGCACGAGTCGTTGCCGAAGTAGAGCGTCTGGGGTTGCGCGTGGCACCCCAGAAGACCGAGGCCATCTGGCTGTGTAACGTCAGTGGTCGCGGGGTGCCGCGCCAGGCGTCTCTACGGGTGGGCGGAGCCCAAGTCGGGGTGGGGCGCCGGATGAAGTATTTGGGCCTCACCCTCGACAGCTACTGGCGTTTCGGGCATCATTTGGAAGGGTTGGGTCCCCGTATTGAAAGGGCAGCGGCCGCGTTAGGCCGCATAATGCCAAATCTCGGGGAGCCCAACATGGCGGCTCGGCGGCTGTATTTGGGAGTCGTCCGGTCCATGGCGCTTTATGGCGCGCCGATATGGGCCGGCGGTCTGATGGCAAATCGGCGGGGTACATTTGTGCTCCGTCGGTTACAGAGGTTGGTCGCCATCAGAGTCGTGCGGGGTTATCGCACGTTCTCCTACACAGCCGCCACCTTGCTGGCGGGTTCCGCCCCGTTTCATCTGCTGGCGAAAATGGACGCAGAGGTCTATCAAAACCTCTGCGACCTTCGTCAGCGGGGCGTGGACCCGCACGGCGAGGAGGCCGCAAGGGCCCGAAGCCAGGCGCGGCGACGCGTGTATAGTCGGTGGCTGGTCTGGTTATCCAAGCCAAACCAGCGGGATGATCGCATCGCCGCGGCGGTCTGCCCAGTATTTTATGCCTGGGTGGGCCGTAGCTGGGGTTCGCCCACCTACCGCCTGACACAGGTACTGACCGGACACGGTTGCTTCGGTCGGTACCTGCATCGGATAGGGCGGGAGGCGACGGCTGCGTGCCATCACTGTAGGGGAAGGGAGGACACCGCGCAGCACACGCTGGAGTTTTGCCCGGCGTGGGCAGCGCAGCGCGGTGTCCTTATTAGAGCGATTGGAGCGGATCTCTCGCTGCCGGCCGTCATACGTGCGATGGTCGGCAGTGAGGAGGCATGGGCGGCCATGGCCTTGTTTTGTGAAGAGGTCATGGCCGCCAAGGAAGACGCCGAAAGGGCGCGTGAGGAGGTGGGGGGCAGGCGGCGACGCCGACCGTAAGACCCTCCACCGCTCCCCGTGACAGGGGGAGCGCGATGGGGTCGGTGATGGTGTTTGTGGTGCGAGGTGAGGGACTTCATTCCCTCATTCCCCCTCGCACCCAGCCCATCACCGGACCGGGGGCCCGTGGCAGGGGCCCCGTCCAGCGGGGGCGGCAGTGTTAGCGATCGGGTGGGGGCCCGGTCGCGGCTAGTAGCAACGGCACGAGTGGGGGCGACGTCGCGTGTGACCGCGTGGCGTCGCCGGGGGGCAATCAGTTTAGTTTGCCCCCCATTGGGGGAGGAGATACTATTCCTCCCCCGGGAAGGGCCCGTAGTAGGGCGTTGCGCCAACGGGGAGAGTCACGGTAGTATCGCTAGTTTGGTTCCCGTGACTCTCCCCATTTAAAGGGCGCAGGCGGTCACCGTGGTGTTTTAGCCGGTAAGAGTCCGGCACTACCCCGGATTTCACCACGTTACAAAAAAAAAAAAAAAAGGTCTGGGTTAGGTAGGGTCACTTCCAGCCCTGTAGTCAGCCTCGAGCGGCTGAATGCTGCTGAGTGGCGCAAGGCGGGGAGGGTGTCACAACCCCGCAAAAAGCTTGTGGCTGATGGACCGGGATCTTCGGAGTGCAACGCAGACCGAAGTGAAGAAGAGACGGCTGCTTGTGTTGGGGAGAGTGCAAGCTACGTTGACGACGACTCGCAAGACGGCGGTGATTGGGCGCTGCCAAATCCGCACACCGCCGATGATGAGAGCTTCAGCACGAGTGAGGAGTGTGAGGAGGGTTTTGAACCCGGGAAGAGGAAGAGGAAGGGCCCTGGGGCAGGAAGACCCAGGGGCATCTTCGTGGACCCACGAAAATTGAGTCCTGGCATGAAGGACCTGCCGAAGCAGGCGGACCTCCGCAACATAGCGGAGGTCATGAAGCTCGACGAGCTGCTGGGCCGGCTGAAGGAGCAGCTGGAGTCCGTCGTCAGGGTGGCTGACACCGCGAGTCACCTGAAGACGACGGACATCTGCGGCCTACGTTTGGCTGCACGGGTGGCGTTGGTCAGCGCCGAAGAGCTGCACGGCAGAGCTGACCGCGCCGAAAACCCGAACAGGCCGGCCCGGGAGGTAGTAATTCGCCAAGGCGAATGGGAGAGGAGGACGAAGGCTCTCGAGAAGAGGCTGGAGGTGGCCGATTCCACCGCCACCACCCTGTCCGAAACCGTGAGGGTGAAGGACAGGGAGCTGGAGCACCTCAGGCGGGAAGTGGGCCGCCTGAGGTACAAGGAGGAGCAGAGGAGGCTCCAGAGAGCGGGAGAGGAGGTGGCCGGCGAAGCTCCGCCGGATCATGAGCTGCCCTGTGTCCCTCGACCACGTCGGCGGGATCTCCTGCCCTCCACCTTTGCCGCGGAGGACTCGGGCATGGAGGTCGAGACGGCGGTCCCTGGATCGTCGACCGCAGATGGGACCGCCCCACCTGAGAAGGAAAGCCCCGCGTCCGGAAGCCCTTTAATGGTCATGATGACCGAGATAGTCAAAAGGGTTTCCGAGATGGCGGGGCACATCTCCGCTGTGGAGGACCGGGTAGAGGCCCGGCTGGAAGCGGTCTGGCGGGCAGTGTCCCGACCGCGATTGGGGAAAGGTGCGATGACCATTGAAACCGTCGGAGCAGCCCCGCCGGTTACGGCGAAAGGGCTAGATATAGCTAAGGGAAAGGCGAAGGGGGCCGCGGCGACGAAACCAGGGAGCTCGTATGCTCCTGGCAAAGCCGTTGTGGCACCCCCCAAGACAGGCGCCACCAAGACACATGGTGGCACTCCTGCAGCCGGAGTATCGGAGGTGGCAAACCTACCCACCGCGAAAACGAAGGTGTCGCGAAAGGCTGCGCCACTTCCCCCACCACCACCATCTAAGGCGGGCAGCGGCAGGTCCGCCCCGCAAGCCACTCCAAGGGCGAAGTCCACCCCTGCCTCCACCAGCGACGGGCAGGGCACATGGGCTGACGTGGTTAGCCGTGGAAAGAAGAAGGGGTGCGGAAAGGAGGCGCCAGCTATCGCGCCCCACACCACGGCAGGGAAATCCTCCGCGAGGAGTCGGCCAGCCGCCACTACTGCGGCGAGCAGCAGCAGGAAGGTGGGTGCCCATTCTGCGGCGGTCAAGTTACCGAAGCTGCCAAAAAAGGCAGCAGTTTCGGTGACCGCCGCAGCTGGGCGCGAAGGAGAATTGGGCCCCCTCCTCAATAGGGTGATGCCCGAGATCTGCAAGGATCTCGGGATTACTGGGATACGGCCCACCAGGGCAGTCACCGGGGCGCTATTGTTAGCGATCCCCGGTGAGAAGGGGAAAGAAAAAGCGACCGCCCTGAGGGCGCGTCTTGAGGGGGCCCTCCAGGTCGAGGGTGTACGGGTAGCTTGCCCCCAAAAACAGGCCGAGTTAAGGGTGTCCGGCCTGTCGGAGGCAGCCACCCAGCAGGCTGTCAGGGAGGCCCTTGCCACAGCCGGGGGTTGCGGCGCAGCGGAGGTCAACGTTGGTGACCTCCGTCGGGACAGCTCGGGCATGTTTACTGCCTGGGCCCGCTGTCCCCTTCGCGCTGCAACCAAGCTCGCGAAGTCCGGCCGACTTATGGTCGGCTTCTTCGAGGCCCGGCTGGCAGTCCTCGCAGCGAGGCCGCTGCAGTGTCACCGCTGCCTAGAATTCGGCCATGTCCGGCAGCGGTGCACCAGCACCGTTGATCGCAGCGGCCTCTGCTACCGCTGCGGAGGGGCCTCCCACACTGCGCGGGAGTGCACGGCCGCCCCTAAATGCCCCCTTTGTGTGGGCTTTTTTTTTTTTTTTTTTTTTTTTTTTGTCGTAGGGAAAATCTTGGGGAGAGGTGGGAGGGGTGTGTGGGATTCCCCGCGCCCGTACAACGACAGGCGCGGGACCTACCCACTAAAAACCCCACGGTGACCCTTCGGCACGCTTTGGGAGGATACCGGGAATCGCTCGAAGCATTCTTCCGGTATCCTCCCCGTGCCCGCGCTTTCGCGCCCATCCCCCGGGGGGACAATCGGTCCCCCCAGTAGACACACTGCCTCATAGCGGCGGGACGGGGCCACTCCATCCCGCCGCTATCCGTCCCGGGGCCGCGTTTACTGGCGGCTGCGAGCCCCAACTCGCAACCGCCCGCGACCCCGTTTCCACCCCTCGGCGGCCGGGCGTTCATGGCCGCACCAGACCGCCGAGGGTGCCTCCCCTTGCGTTGGACCGGTAGGGGGAGGCACTCCCACCCCCAACCGGTCCGACCCGGCGCCGCCTGGCGGGAGGAGGGTCCCCTCAGGACCCCCCTCCCAGCCTAGGTCATCCGCCACGCCGAGGCGGCCGCCCGCGACGCCTCGCGACCGGGCAACGACCTCGGGCCACCGCACGAGCGCGAGCTTCAGCGCGCCGCTGAAGCTCGCACTCCCTCCCCGCGGCCTCCTTCTGCAACATTACGTTCTCGCAGAAGGAGGCCACGGCCCTCCACTTCTCCTCGCTGCCGAGCATGGCGCGCACCACGCCCGGCAGCGAGACATCCCGCCCGACGACGCCGACCAGGACACGGCGCTCCCCCTCCCACGCGGGGCATACCTCCAGGGTATGATCCGCCGTGTCCTGCTCAGCGTCGCAGTGGCAGCAACGCGCCGTCGGCTCCTTCCCTATCCGGCACAGGTATCTTCCGAAGCTGCCATGCCCGGAAAATACCTGTGCCAGCCGGTAGATGAGGCTGCCATGGCCTCTGTCCAGCCACTCCTTCAGGAGTGGCCGAACAGCCCCGACAGTCCGGTGCCCCGCGGTTGGCAGAACCAGCCGCTCCTGCCACGCGAGCAACACGGACTGCCGGGCCTGGCGCTTCAAATCGCCCCAAGCAGGTTCCTGCCCGCCCGGGACCGCCCCCACCCCCGCGCGACGGTCGACGCGGTGCCGGTACATCACCGCGTGCGACCGCGCGAGCAGGTCCATGGGCGGCATCCCCGCTAGAACCGTCGCCGCCTCATGTGACATGGTCCGATACCCGCGGACGACCCTGAGCGCCATGCGCCTCTGCACCCGACGCAGCATAGTCATGCTGCGCCGGGAGGCAGCCAGGTCGTCCGCCCAGACGGGGGCCCCGTATAGGGCCACCGACTGGACCATTGCCACATAGAGGCGACGAACTCGGCCCGCCGGGCCCCCCAGGTTGGGCAGGATCCGGCCCAGCGCCGCAACCATCCTTTCCAACCGGGGGACCAGGCAGCGGAAATGCTTCTCGAAACGCCAGTGGCTATCGAGGATCAGCCCCAGATACCTGATCTGGGGCTTCACCTCGATGTCAGCCCCACCCACCCGAATCAGAGGGGGTGGCGGATCCTGCCGAGGTGAATGAAACGCAATCACCTCGGTCTTATGGACCGCCACCGTCATCCCCATCCCCCTGATCCGGTCGACGACGCGTTGCGACCCCTCCTCCGCGCGACGCATGGCCCTCCCCCAGTGCGCCCCGACGGCCAGCACCAGTGTGTCATCCGCATAACACACCGTGCTGACGCCGTCGGGGAATACGCGTAATCTACTTGCTCGTCTGGGGACATTATAATGTATAAATTGATGGTATATCTCTATTGACGCTCGTAGGGCTAACAAAGACATAGTTAAAAGTGTTTTCCTATCTTTAATGTTAATCCGCTGTAGTGTTTCGATTGTATATGGCCGAATCGCTCCCCTCGTTCCTACTACTATTGGGAGTACATCGCCATGCGATGTCCCCATTTGGTTTTTAAGGGTTGGCAGTAATGGCGCATATTTTTCTATCTTTTCTCGCCTTCCATTAATGAGGTAGTCCCCATCCTCATGGCGGACGGTAACATCGACCACAAAGACCCTTCCCCGGCTCTTTACAACCAGGTCCGGTTTGAGAACCGCCCCACTAACTTCTATTACAGGCTCTTTAATTATTACTGCCTCCCTATCCCTTTTAGGGATTTCTCTTATTATTAAGTCTACAATTTGGTCATGCCGGCGGATGCGCTCTACTTTTGTGTATACGCATTGTCCTAGTATATGCGCTAGAGTCTCTGGTAATACGCGACATTTACGACAACGTATATCTAATAGAGGTGTGGCTCTGTTTATTGCTACTCGATTTCCGGCGGTATCAGTTCTAAATCGTAGAGCAGTTAGGAATCGCGCTGGCTTTAACAGAGACTGATTGAACAGCCAAGCATTGCCGATTCTATCATTTTGAAAATTTGGTACAGCTTTTCCCTGGGCTGTACACTCTTTCCATTCTCTAATTTCTCGTTTCTTTGTATCGGCCTTCCATTTTTCAATTTGGGAAATCGATCTAATTGGCCAGTTTATACGTGCCGCCCTAGCTTGGCTCTTTAGTTTTTCCTCTAATCCAGTTGCTATTGCAAGAGCTTGAATGGCAGGGTCCGGATTATTGAGGAATAACAAGCCCGATTTCAAACTAGAACTAATGCATATGGTTTCCAACTTCGGAAAACCTAATCCTCCATCTCTTTTACTCGCGTATATCAGACCATTAGTTACACATAAGGGCAAATGTAAAATTTCTTTAACCGACACCCGAAGGTCTCCGTCTAGGAGTCTAAGCATTGTTACCGGTACTACTCCTACAATTAATCGATACATAAAGTGGGGTACCAAGAAAGTGGAGAGGAGTTCAATTTTCTGATGGGGGTTTAGCGCTAATCTTTTAACCCTTTTAATAACATTATTCACCTCGGTTCGAATATTTCCAAGGGTTATCCCAGCCCATGGGGTAATTGTTATTCCTAAGTATTGTAAACGGGTTTCTGGATTTGCAAAGGGCACCCGCTCTCCACCGTTAAACATCAATTCAGGGTCAGCGATGTAAAAAGAGCCTTTTGTTGGCACCACTTGAAAAGCTACACATTTCGGCGCTGAAATGCTCATACCTAGGGCGGATAAGTATGATTCTGTTAAATGCAGAAGGTTTCTAGCCTGTTGTACATTATTAGCAACTAAAATTAGGTCATCAGCGAATGCCAGGCAAGATATTTCTTGTCCTTCTGATATCTTGTACCCAGGCTGTTTTTCTAGCGCTAGAAGAAGTGGCTCTATGGCCATATTAAACAAGAAAGGAGACAATGGGTCTCCCTGTTTAACTCCACGCTGCAGTTGAATAGGGATAGTTGATCCACCGTACTGTATCTTTGTGTGTACATCCTGGTATGATTGACAAATAATTCGTATCACCTGGTCAGGCACACCTTTTCTTCGCAGCGCTGGACCTAGTATATCGTGGGGCACTGTATCAAAGGCTTTTGAAATATCCAACTGCACTGCCACCAGGCCTCCTTGTGTCTTGCTTTGTGCAAGTATCTCAGCCACCCCTCAGGGGCTGCCAGCCTTTCAGCTGCGGTACGGGCTTAACGAACCCGGGGTACCCGAGTCATACACACACCGTAAGCCTCCTGTTGGTCGTCACAACGACCCATTCACAATTCCCTATTGGTTTTGTGAATGGTACGTGACGGCAGGAGGAACGGGGGTCTTGGCTTAACCGCCTGGGCCACGAGTATGGCGACTCTATAAAATCGCCCTCCAATCCTAAGCTATGGTGCGCGGCGATGGGATGCATGGTTGGGGGAGAAGGCCCAATCCCAAGCGACCACCTCCGGGGAACCTGCCGAACCCCCGGAGTATTAGGCTTACCCGGGTAAGGCGGCGCTGCCCGGGTGGACCTTTATTTCCGACCATCTCGTGGGATTGTTATGGAGACAGAAAATAAAATGGGGATGGGGCGGGTTTTGTCGGTTGGGGAGGACGGAGACGGGGTTGGGGTTAGGGTGGCGGCGCTCGCGCCCCACTCAGCGCCAGGTCCGGCTTCGTGGAGGGTGGAGGAGGACGACGAGACGGCGTCGGTCTCGTCCTTCTCCTCCAGCACGAGCCACATAGGCTCTAAGAGGAAGAGGACGGGGCAGGCCGTCGTCGAGGTGGGCGGGGCGATGAGCCCGTCGGTGAGGCTGAGTTGCCTCAGGGACGAGGTGACCGAGGAGATATCGGAGAGGATCTCCTCGTCCCTGAGGCGGGTGGAGAAAGTCGCCGCTGCCTGCGCCTTTAAGGGGCAGAAAAGCGGTGGCGCGGAGGCCCTGAAGGCCGCGGCGGAGGAAATGAGGGAGGCGACGCGGGAGCTCAGAGGGCGGAACGCCCGTCTGCAGCTCCTGTTGGAGGAGGAGCGACAGGGGAGGAGGAGGGCAGAGGCGCTGTGGAACAGCGCGGCCCTCCCTCCCATCCTCCCTCCTCCTCCACCGCCGCGTCCCTCGGCGGAGGTAAATAAGCGGAGTGCGGCGGCAGTGGTGCGGGGCACCGCGGGCCCCTCCACCCGCACTCCGCCCGTGAAGAAGATGATTGATGGCAAGCTGGCCGCCTTCCGGGAGGAGCTCCTCGCCGGAAGAGCGGTCAGCAGGAAGGCGGTGCCTCCCCGACCTGTTCCGGTACAGTCGGGGAAGGCAAAGAAGGGCGGAGTGAAGGCTCCGCCCAGCGTTGCGGCACCAGGGCCCCGGGTCGCGACCCCCAAGGGGGGTGGTGTACCCGTGGTCGCGGTGGTCGCGTCCTCCACGGCACCCTCCCAAGGGGGGGTGGCGTGGAGTGAGGTGGTGGGGCGGAAGGCGAAGCGGGCGGCGAGGAAGGCCTCGCAACCGCAGCCTCCGCCTCCGCCGCCGGCGGCCAAGGTAAAGGCCGCGAAGGTCGGGAAGGCACGACCAGGTCGTCCCCCAAAAACGGCAGCGGTGACGCTGACCGTTGCGCAGGGGGGCGACCTGACCCTCGCGGAGGCGATGCGGCTCGCCAGGGAGAATATCTCCCTGGAAGAGCTGGGCATCGCCTCCGTGAGGGCGAAGAGGGCCGTGACCGGGGGTCTCTTGCTGGAGATCCCCGGTGCAGAAGGCGGCGCGAAGGCGGATCGTCTCGCCCAGAGGCTCCGGGAGCAGCTGGGCGAGCGAGGTGTCCTGGTCGCCCGACCCACGAAGCGCACGGAGATGCGCGTTTGTGGGCTGGACGACTCGGTCAGCGCACAGGATGTGTCCCGTGCCCTTGCGAGGGCGGGGGACTGTCCTGTGGAGGACCTGCGGATCGGAGAGATCCGCAGGTCGCCCTCCGGCCTCGGGTCGGTGTGGGCCCGGTGCCCCCTCTCCGCCGCCCGTAAGGTGGCGGAATCCGGGAGGGTGTTGGTGGGGTGGGTTTCGGCGCGAGTGGAAATCCTCGCGCCGCGCCCGCTCCAGTGTCACCGCTGCCTCGAATTGGGGCACGTGAGGCAGTGGTGCACCTCGCCGGTGGACCGCAGCGGTCAGTGTTACCGCTGCGGTGCCAAAGAGCACCGTGCGAGCCAGTGCTCGGCGGCCCCCCACTGCCCGCTGTGTGCGGACATGGGCAGGCCAGCCGATCACAGGGTGGGGAGCAAGAAGTGCTCCCCCCCCTCCCGGAAGGAGAGGAAGAGGCGGGCTGCACCGGCTCCGGTGCCGAGGGCGGTGGCATCGTCCTCCATGGAGGTGGACGGTGCTACGGGGACGGACGGCCGGGAGGAGGCTGGCGCGGCCATTAATTAATGCCGCCCCGCCTCCTCCTCCAGGCCAACCTCAACCACTGCCGCGCGGCACAGGACTTGATGTCCCAAGTCCTCGCGGAGTGGGGGGTTGGCCTGGCGGTCGCCGCCGAGCCGTACCGCGTCCCTGATCACCCTCATTGGGTGGGCGACGCGGACGGCTTGGTGGCGACGGTATGGGGAGGGGGCGACGGGTCCCCACCGTTCTCCTTGTTGGAGCGCGGTCGGGGATTCGTCGCCGTGGACTGGGGGGGAGTCGCTGTGGTGGGGTGCTACATTTCGCCCCGTAGCGGTCACGCTGCGTTCGAGCTGTACTTGGCCGAGGTCGCGGCATGCGTGCAGCGCTACGCGGCCCGACCGGTGCTGGTCCTGGGGGATTTTAATGCCAAGTCGGTGGCTTGGGGATCCCCCAGGACCTCCGTTCGCGGCGGGATCCTGGGCGATTGGGCGGCGGGGCTCGATCTCCGGGTATTGAACCGGGGGTCGGAGCACACATGCGTGCGGCGATATGGGGGGTCCATCGTGGATGTTGGATTCGCGACCCCCAACGCCGTGCGCATGGTGTCGGGTTGGCACGTGGTCGCGGAGGCAGAGACACTCTCCGATCACCGGTACATCCGGATGGAGGTCTCTGCCGCCGCGAGTGCATCCCGACACGGCCGCCTGCGTGGCACCCCACCACGCCGCTGGGCGCTTCGGCGCCTGGACAAGGACGCCCTGATGGCAGCTGCCCTCGCTGCAACCTGGCCGCAGGGAGCGGCCGAGTTGCCGAGCATAGAGGAGGAGGTCGCCCGGCTCGGAGCATTGGTCGCGGGTATTTGCGACGCGGGGATGCCTCGGGTCGGGCGGGCTTCTCCTCGCCGGGCGGTGTACTGGTGGTCGGACGCGATCGCGGAGTTGCGAGTCGCGACTGTCCGCGCCCGACGCCAGTACACCCGCGCGCGCCGTCGTCAACGTACAGGCGACGGCGTGGCGCGAGCGAGGGCAGCTGATGACCTGTATGGAGCATACCGCGTGGCGCGGGTTGCTCTGCAGGTCGCCATCAAACGGGCCAAGACCCAGGCATGGAAGGAGCTCCTCCAGACCCTTGATGGCGATCCATGGGGGCGCCCATATAAGGTGGTGCTGAATAAGCTCCGCCCGTGGGCGCCCCCCGTCACCGAGGGTCTTGACCCCCGGCTGCTGGAGGACGTGGTCAATACACTCTTCCCAATTGGGGAGAGGGGACCGCGTCCTCCGGCGGCGGCGGCTGTCCCAGTGGAGTGGACGGCCGAGCTGGGGGTCACGCAGGAGGAGCTGGCAGCGGCCATCAGACGGCTCGGGGTTCGTAACACGGCCCCGGGTCCGGATGGTGTGCCCGGCCGGGTTTGGGTCTTGACCCAGGGCTTCCTTGGGGCCGACCTCAGGCGGTTGTTCGACCGCTGCCTGAGGGACGGGTGATTCCCCCCCAGTTGGAAGGTGGCGAGGATGGTCCTCCTCCGGAAGGAGGGTCGGCCCGCGGAGTCTCCCTCCGCATACCGGCCCATTTGTCTCCTCGACGAGGTGGGCAAGCTCTTCGAGCGTGTGATTGCTGCCCGCCTCGTCGAGCACCTGTCGCGGGGTGATCCCGGTCTGGCCGACTGCCAGTTCGGTTTCCGGGGGGGCCGATCGACTATCGACGCGATAGGTCGTGTGAGGGCCCTCTCGGAGGCGGTCGTCTCCCGGGGAGGGGTGGCACTGGCAATATCCTTGGATATTGCCAATGCCTTTAACACCCTCCCCTGGGAAGAGATAAGGAGGGGACTCGAATATCATCGAGTCCCCCCTTGTCTCAGGGCGGTCGTCGGGGATTATCTCCGCGGCAGGTGGATCGAGTATCCGGGCCGGGATGGTGATATGCGGAGGGAGGTGTACTGCGGTGTTCCGCAGGGGTCGGTCCTCGGGCCACTCCTGTGGAACATCGCGTACGACTCGGTGTTGCGGGCCGGCCTCCCCGACGGCGTCAGCACGGTGTGTTATGCGGATGACACACTGGTGCTGGCCGTCGGGGCGCACTGGGGGAGGGCCATGCGTCGCGCGGAGGAAGGGTCGCAACGCGTCGTCGACCGGATCAGGGGGATGGGGATGACGGTGGCGGTCCATAAGACCGAGGTGATTGCGTTTCATTCACCTCGGCAGGATCCGCCACCCCCTCTGATCCGGGTGGGTGGGGCTGACATCGAGGTGAAGCCCCAGATCAGGTATCTAGGGCTGATCCTCGATAGCCACTGGCGTTTCGAGGAGCATTTCCGCTGCCTGGTCCCCCGGTTGGAAAGGATGGTTGCGGCTCTGGGGCGGATCCTGCCCAACCTGGGGGGCCCGGCGGGCCGAGTTCGTCGCCTCTATGTGGCAATGGTCCAGTCGGTGGCCCTATACGGGGCCCCCGTCTGGGCGGACTACCTGGCTGCCTCCCGGCGCAGCGTGACTATGCTGCGTCGGGTGCAGAGGCGCATGGCGCTCAGGGTCGTCCGCGGGTATCGGACCATGTCACATGAGGCGGCGACGGTTCTAGCGGGGATGCCGCCCATGGACCTGCTCGCGCGGTCGCACGCGGTGATGTACCGGCACCGCGTCGACCGTCGCGCGGGGGTGGGGGCGGTCCCGGGCGGGCAGGAACCTGCTTGTGGCGATTTGAAGCGCCAGGCCCGGCAGTCCGTGTTGCTCGGGTGGCAGGAGCGGCTGGCTCTGCCAACCGCGGGGCACCGGACTGTCGGGGCTGTTCGGCCACTCCTGAAGGAGTGGCTGGACAGAGGCCATGGCAGCCTCACCTACCGGCTGGCACAGGTATTTTCCGGGCATGGCAGCTTCGGAAGATACCTGTGCCGGATAGGGAAGGAGCCGACGGCGCGTTGCTGCCACTGCAACGCTGAGCAGGACACGGCGGATCATACCCTGGAGGTATGCCCCGCGTGGGAGGGGGAGCGCCGTGTCCTGGTCGGCGACGTCGGGCGGGATGTCTCGCTGCCGGGCGTGGTGCGCGCCATGCTCGGCAGCGAGGAGAAGTGGAGGGCCGTGGCCTCCTTCTGCGAGAACGTAATGTTGCAGAAGGAGGCCGCGGGGAGGGAACGCGAGCTTCAGCGGCGCGCTGAAGCTCGCGCTCGTGCGGTGGCCCGAGGTCGTCGCCCGGTCGCGAGGCGTCGCGGGCGGCCGCCTCGGCGTGGCGGATGACCTAGGCTGGGAGGGGCGTCCTGAGGGGACCCTCCTCCCGCTAGGCGGCGCCGGGTCGGACCGGTTGGGGGTAGGAGTGCCTCCCCCTACCGGTCCGACGCAAGGGGAGACACCCTCGGCGGTCTGGTGCGGCCATGAACGCCCGGCCGCCGAGGGGTGGAAACGGGGTCGCGGGCGGTTGCGAGTTGGGGCTCGCAGCCGCCACTAAACGCGGCCCCGGGACGGATAGCGGCGGGATGGAGTGGCCCCGTCCCGCTGCTATGAGGCAGTGTGTCTACTGGGGGGACCGATTGTCCCCCCGGGGGATGGGCGCGAAAGCGCGGGCACGGGGAGGATACCGGAAGAATGCTTCGAGCGATTCCCGGTATCCTCCCAAAGCGTGCCGAAGGGTCACCGTGGGGTTTTTAGTGGGTAGGTCCCGCGCCTGTCGTTGTACGGGCGCGGGGAATCCCACACACCCCTCCCACCTCTCCCCAAGGAGGTGGGAGGGAGTCTTTCGAAGATTTTCCCCACGACAAAAAAAAAAAAAAAAAAAAAAAGTATCTCAGCCAGGATGTGCACATTATTATAACATCCTCTTTCAGATATAAAGCCTTTCTGGCGAGGGGTACCGATTATCCGTTCTCTCAATTTTGTGTCGATTATTCCCCAATATAATCGACACAAAAGCGAGCTAATAGTAAGGGGTCGGTAATTCTCGCATTTAGTGCCATCTTTACCTTCCTTCGGGATTAATACCGTACGATTCATTTTCCAAGAAGTTGGTTGTAATCCAGTAATCATTAATAAATTATACAGCTTTTTCAAAGAGTTGACTGTCGCACGGGACCATATCTGGCACTTTTTAATCCCATCTGGGCCCGGAGCAGTGTCCATTTTAATTCGCGTAATTCGCTTTCTTACATCTACAAGGGTAATTGGGCTAAGAAGAGCTCCTAAAGAGAGAGTTTCTTCCTGTTCTCCAAGGTCAGGTAAACGTATTATCGGCTTTGTGCCCCACAGATCACTATATAACCGCCTGATATCTTCAACTTGAAGAGGAAGCTCTCCTTGGATCCAGTGGTCCGTACCACTACGTACGTATTTGGCAAGGAGGCTTGGATTTTTATTATAAAGGTCTAGCGTTTTAGCAAAGATATAGCGACGGTGAGGTCTTCTACCAGGTCCTCCTCTACGTGTCCTTCGTCTTCGTTCGCCTGATTCTGGCAAGGACGATACTAATAGATTATAGGCTTCATTGATATCATCCAGCGCTACATTTCTAACATCATTTCCAACACTACGAAGGAGATTATCTATTTTTTGGTGGAATTCCGTCGACCTCTGGATATCATCGCTTTCCTCATTGAGAGCTTCTAAAACCACTCCATCTATCCAATCGGGGAGTTCATTCTCCACGTGTACAGGAGGGATATTCTCTATAATTACAGGAGCTTCTTCAGCTAATGTTACTATAGGATTTTCAAAAGGTACAGGATTTTCAGAGGGTACAGGATTTTCAGAAGCGTCAGCCCACTCATCGCTGTCCGTCTCATCTCGGTCTCGACTAGTCAATTCATCTGCAGGACGTGTGCGCCTCCTTGCCCTGCGATTTCTATCCGCTCTTTTATCACGAATCTGCTTTTGGGTTTTCGTAGTTAAAATTCCAGCTATGGCCTTAGCTATAAAGCGTTCGTTTTTAAATCTCTCCTCCAGCTCTATCAGAAGACGTTCCTCTTCAGCTGTCCAGGTTGATCTTGGATGAGGAGCTCGATGTTCATGCGGAACTTGCGGGGCTTCGGCTGCCAGCCGCCGCTTTTCATTGCTCATAGCTGGATGCCTGTGTCTGAGGTGTTGTGATAATCCTCTCGTAGTTAAAAATTTTTGGTCACAATAAGGACACTGTTGACCCTCTGCAACAGTTGGAGCGCCTGGACACTTGGGACGATGGCAGGCTGCAGCGTGCCGCTTAACGAACTCCTTCTGACATTGACGACAGCGATATATTAAGGAGCTTTTATTATGTGCCTCATCACAGTGCCGAACTACGTCAATTAGTCTTAAGAAATATATGTTACCCCTTCCAGCTTCGGCACAGATCTGACATATATGTGGCTCAAAGGGGGTCATAATCCAAATCGTATCCGGGGACATAGCCTGGTCGTTATTCCGTTCAACCCCCAATCGAGGCCTTCGCGGCCTGAGGAAGCGCGCGGGGCTGCTTGCGGCTCCCCCATCCGAGGCTTCTTCCTGATCTGTTGGTTTAACCGGTATCACCTCAGCGACCGGGGGGTTAGCCCAGCCGCCTGCATTGCCAGAGCCCCGTTAGCCGTTGCACAATAGCTTGGAAACTATTGCGCAACGTTGCCCGACTCTCACCACGAGGAGGAGGGGTTGGACTTAAGAGAGTCATAGTTACTCCCGCCGTTTACCCGCGCTTTTTTGAATTTCTTCACGTTGACATTCGGAGCACTGGGCAGAAATCACATTGCGTCAACACCCTTGGGGGCCATCGCAATGCTCTGTTTTAATTAGACAGTCGGATTCCCCTAGTCCGTGCCAGTTCTGAGCTGAGTGTTGAATGGCGGCCGAAGAGGACGATCGACGACGGCAAGCCGCCAACGAAAGCCTCGCAGCAAGGAAGATCCGCGGGAGGCCAAGGCACGGGACCGAGCTCGGATCCCGACGAGAACGAACGAATCCGTTCAACG
>NW_027488367.1:1742500-1745000 GCF_051014445.1 Colletes latitarsis
CCATTCAAGATGGACTTGGACACGGTTCGACGTCACGGGATAGACGGATCCTCCTAAACACTACATTTCCCTGCGGCAATAACCGTGGGATTCAGTGCTGGGCTCTTTCCTGTTCGCTCGCCGCTACTAAGGAAATCCTAGTTAGTTTCTTTTCCTCCGCTTAGTAATATGCTTAAATTCAGCGGGTCATCTCGCCTGCTCTGAGGTCGTCGAACAAACTTGTTAGTTGAAAAAAAAAAAGAAAAACAAATCGTACACCGTAACGAATCGGAGCAACAAGAACCTGGTATATATATGGAATCGACCACCACCTCCTACTTCTCCGCGTCCTCCGATAGCATATAATAGCATTTTGCTTTCTCGGAGAAAAGGATATCAATGATGGGTTTTTAGCGCCTCGCCAAAGTGTCTCCCTTCTGTCTTAGTTTTTCATTCGTTCGATGCGAAACGCTCGCTAGGCGTAACCGGCTGATTACTTTTAACGTCCTTCCGTCGCTTTTCAAATTAAAGAAGAACCACGGTGTGTGTCTATGATAGAACTACCCGATCCGATTTTCGTTGATTCTTTGATAGTCTACCAAAGTCCACCGTAAGTTCGTTCTCTAAAAAAAATAAATGACAAATTCGAAAGAAAAGCATTCGTGGACTGGACGACCGGCTAAACGCGCGGTCTCGCAATCGATATACATATTCGTAACAAAGAGAGACATGGGGCGACCAACTTCTCAGAGTATATCCCTTCTTTTGGGTTCCGTTCGTATCGCGCTTCTCGTCGTGTTCGTTCGAGCCTCTCCATAGAGGATGATCGTCCGATTCGTTTGATAAATTATCATTTTTCCCTGGGGCTGTACGAACGAACAGAGAGGAAGACGACGACCGACGGATACCACAAATTTCACGTGGTAGGGCATATATTACATATCATAATTATCAGTGTTTGGTCAAATTTCTTTCCAGTGTCCTTTTTGTTATGCTCCAAAACTAGTATACGCTTTATTTTCTCTTTCCTTTGCATAAATTATTAACTTCGGGCAACGTCGGGAGCGCCGGTAATCATTAGATTTGTACGAAACGCGATTTGCGCCCCACGGTGGTTTTTAGTGTCGTCAAAGTCAGAAATCGTAGGAGCGGTGCTTTAACGGGCGGTCGTGATGATACTCCAGACACCACGACGCACGACGCCGTAAAACACTCGCGCGAGTCCAGACTGATCTCTGCCTCACCACGCAAGGGGTGCGCAAACTTGCCAATAATATATAATATTTATTCTTTTTCGTACGTCCAGCGACAAACGCCAACGAAATACCCAAATTCTCGCTCGTACGTTGATACCTTTCTCTTCATCGACCCGGCTCCGAAACGTTCTTCGCCATCTCCCCGAAAGGAGAGGTAAACGACGGCGGGGTTAGGGAATCTGAGAACAACGCAAGCAGTTTTAGGACAAGTGAACGACCCTCAGCCAGGCGTGGTCCAGGAATTTTATCCGTGGACCGCAATGTGCGTTCGAAATGTCGATGTTCATGTGTCCTGCAGTTCACACGTTGACGCGCAATTAGCTGCGTTCTTCATCGACCCACGAGCCAAGTGATCCACCGTTCAGGGTAATCATATACAATTTACAATTTTTCTCTTTGTATTTAAAAATGCTCCTTGTTCTTTGCTTTAAAAATATTCGATGTTCGCACCTCCGACCAGCGTATCGACGGAGGATTGAACGCGCCATATCGACGACAAAAGTTTCATTTGTTTCCTGAATGACGGAAAACCATCGTTCGACGGCCGGGCGTACAGTACATTCAAAAGCCTTTGTGCGTGGCTGCGACCAACGGGTATAATACACCCGTATATTCTTGGTTCCGAACAGTAACTTCACGCGCAATCGGGCGAACGCACGCGGCAGCGCCCATCGGTTGCTCGATGAAATCGATGCGATAAACTACAGCCTTCTCGGCTGGTCGTCGTTAGTCGCGCGAGCAACGGATGGCCGCACAATCGACGCGTCATCGTTTGCGATTATTCGCCTCAGGCTATCCGTGAGTATGTATGACATTCATTTACGAACGAACGCGGCAGCGTCCATCGGTTGCTCGATGAAATCGATGCGATAAACTACAGCCTTCTCGGCTGGTCGTCGTTAGTCGCGCGAGCAACGATGGCCGCACAATCGACGCGTTGTCGTTCGTTTGCGATTCGCTTCAGGCTACCCGTAAGGATGTATATTATTTTATTACTTCCTCGCCGTCATCAGGACGTTTCGTTCGGAGCACGACGACGAGCACACACGCCACCGGGCAAAGCGGGATACGCAAGTTCAAACCGTAAAGGAACGTCGCGAAACGATGTTCGACGGCGTCTCGTTCCTCGGCTGTAGATCCTTGGGCGCTTTGTTTCGGCCCCTGCGCGTTGTGTGTGACAATCGGTCGTCGTCTCCTCTTCGAGCGAGCGCAACGTAAACAGCCAGCATCGTATCTCCGACCGAGACGCGTATATAATGGAAAAA